>NW_008340785.1:889665-915393 GCF_000622305.1 Nannospalax galili
TAAAATCAGCCTTTGTGTGTGGGGGGGTGGTGGTGACTTCTTGACCTTTTTTTTAAAAGATAGGATTTCCCACTGAACCTGGCGCTCACAATTTGGAAAGAGTAGATATAACCAGTGTGCTCAAGATATCCCAGAATTAAGATTAAAGACACAGGTACCTGCCACAATGCCTAGATCTTTTGTGGGTGCTTGGGATCAAATTTAGCTCCTCATGGTTTAGTAACTGAACCATCTCCCTGATCTCTCTCTGTCTCTCTCTGTCTCTGTCTGTCTCTCCCTCTCTCTTTCCCTCGCCTCTCCCTCTCCTCTTTCTTTTGTGCTGAAACTCTCACTCTGAAGCCCATGCTAGCCTTAACTTGCTGTGTTATTTGTAGTCTGAACTGATAATGCACTTGTGATCTTTCTTTTTAGTGCTTAGATTACAATATGATCCATTGCATCAACATAAGGTTTTTCTTGAGCATTCATTCCAAGATGTGTAATTTTCTTATTTTGATAATTTATATTTTTAATAATTTTTAAATTTCCATGCATGTATACAATGTATTTTGATCATATCCATCCACCATTACCTCCCTGAAATTCTCCCTAATGTCTCCAGCCCCATCTTCTTCTCAATTTCATGTCTTCTTTTTTATTGTTATTAATAACATTTAGTCCAGTTAATGCCATTCATATGGGCATGGGTGTGAGGCCATTCGCTGTTGGCATGGGCAGTCTACCAGTGGTCAGGCCCTTAAGGAAAGCAACTTTCCCCTCCTCAGGAACAATCAGTTGCCCTTCTTGCCTTATTATGTATCTGGTTATTTTTAATGGTGGCAGAGATTATATGTATCAGAGAGTAGAGAGAATAAACAGAGCTCTGAAGGATGTTGGTTGCTGTTACAAAATATTGTTAAAAATTTTTCCCGAAGTCTGAGGTACACTATTAAACAAGTAAACTCAATTCCATCTCCAAGAGTAAGAGAACTGGAGTTCCTTTGAGGGAAAGTTTATCCTAAATTCATTCTTACTTCAAGAGTAGATTGTTTTTGGAGTTTCCAAACATATTTTTATGACACTTCTAGACTTTGGATTTCTTAACCTATATTTTTATAAGATGTCTAATGTGATATTAAACACATTAGGATGGTTTACTAGCCTCAGGTGAAATGGAAAATTTCCCTGTAGAAATGATTTTTCACTCTTAAAAAACACTAAGTTGTTGCCAGATGTGGTGGCATACACCTTTAATTCTAGCACATGGGAGGCAGAGGCAGGTCAATATTTGTGAGTTCAAGGCCAGCCTGGTCTACATAGGAAGCTCCAGGACAGCTGGGGCTACAGGGAGACCCTGTCTCAGAAAAGAAAGAGGACACTAAGTTTTCATCTTTATTAGTTTCACAATTAAGATACAAAACAATGTAGCTTGAGGCTGTAGAGATGGCTCAGTGGTTAAGAATCCCTGTTCTTGGGAAGGTTTCATAGGTACCTGCACACACATGCACACACGTATAGACACATGCATACATAGAAAAATATAAAAATAATGTAAATCTTCAGCAATAGAGTCTTACCTTCAAGTTCTGAGAGGCAATCAAGGGTTGTGACAATAACCCATGCAATTTTGGGAGTCTCTTGCACTACCCTGGGCAACAATGTAATGCAAGTTTTCTTCTATCTGGCATGTTTCTTTTTTTGTAACCTTCAGCTATTCACTTGAACTCATGTAGAGATAATTATATATGTTATTTGTCAATGGAGTTTTGGACTAGTATGATTCCCTCTGGTGTTCTACACTAGCTAGGAATTATTTATCTCTCTTCTTTCTCTCCCTGTCTAGCCCTTTCTCCACACCTTCCCGATTAAAAGGATCCCCATTTTCTCCATTTCTCCCTTGATAATATCTTTCTCCTATGGTCCTACCTCTCTTGAGCACATTCTTCCCCTTTATCCCCATAGTTCCTCCTTCTCCCTCCCATTTAAATGCCCCATTTTACCACTTTGCCCTTTAGCAATAGCTGTCTCCTACTGTTCTCTCTCAGGTTCCCTCTTTCCCTTAACCTCCATGGTTCTTTTCCATTTCCCTGGTTCCTGCAGTTACATCAGATATATACTCACATGTAAAGATTTGGTGTAGGATCCACAAATGAGGGAGAACATACATCGTTTGTTTATCTGAGTCTGTGTTACTTCACTTAGAATCACAGTTTCTGGCTGCATCCATTTACCTGAAAATTTCATGATTTCATATTTACCACTGAGCAGAACTCCATTGTGTAAATGAATGACATTTTCATTATCACTAATCAGTTGAGGGACACGTAGGTACCTACCATCCCTTAGATATTGTAGAAAGAGCAGCAGCAAACATGAAGGTACAAGTATCTCTACAATAGAATGAATCCTTTGAGTATATGTCAAGGAGTTCCATAACTGGTCATATGGTCGGTTCATTTTTAGTGTTTTAAGAGTTCTCCACACAACTTCCCACAGGTATTGCACGACTTTGCAAACCCCCCAGCACTGAATGAGCATTCCTCTTTCCTCACATCCTCTCCAGCATTTGATATCATGTCTTCTCTTGATCTGAGCCAGTCTGAATGGGGTAAGGTGTAATCTTAAACTGGTTTTAATTTGCATTTCCCTAATTTCTAATGATGCTGAACACTGTTTAAGATATTTTTTAGCCATCTTTATTTCGTTTTTGAGAACTCTCTGTTCAGAACCATAGCCCATCTTTTAAATGAGTCATTTGTTTTCTTGATTCTTTGGATTTTGAGTTCTTTATATATTCTGATGTTAAACCTCTGTCAGATGTGTTGCTGGTGAAGAGTTTCTCCTACTCTGGGTTTTCTCTTCACTTCCTTGGTTATTTCTTTTGCTGTACAGAAACTTTTTTTAGTTTAATGAAGTCCCACTTGTTGATTGTTGATCTAAATTCTTGATTTCCAATTTAGAAAGTCCTTTCCTACACCTTTATCTTGTAGGTTACTGTCAATATTTTCTTCTAACAGTTTCAGTTTTGGGTTTCATGTTGATGTCTTTGATGCATTTGGATTTGTTTCTGTGCAAGGCAAAAGATAAGAGTCTAGTTTCATTCTTATAAAGATGGAAATCCATTTTTGCCAACATCATTTGTTGAAGATGCTGTCTTTCCTTCAGTGTGTGTTCTTGGCACCTTTGTCAAATATCAGATGGCTGAAATTGTGTGCACTCAAGTTTGGGCCTTCAGTTATGTTCTGTTACTCTATGTGTCTATTTTTGTGCCAGTACCATGATGTTTTATAACTATAGCTCTGTAATATAGCTTGAGATCTGGTATAGTAATCCCCCCAGGATTGCTCTTTGTGGTCAAGATTGTTTTGGTTATCCATGGATTTTTGTGATTCCATATGAATTTTACGATTTTTTTCTAATTCTGTGAAGAATTTCATGGGGATTTTGACTGGGATTGCATTGAATCTATATATTCCTTTTGGTAGAATGGTCATTTTCACAATATTAATTCTTCTAATCCATGAGCCTAGGAGGTCCTTCCATCTTCTGGTGTCTTCTTCAGTCTCTTTAATGATTTAAAATTTTCATTCTAGAGATCTTTAATGTCTTTGGTCAGGTTTATTCTGAGATTTGTTTTGAGGCTATTGTGAATGGAAGGGCTTCCATGTACTCTTTCTCTGATTGCTTGTTTTTGGTATATAGAGGGCCACCAACTTTTGTAGAATAATTTTGTAACCTGCCACTTTATTGAAAGTGTTAATCATTTCTAGGAGTTTACTGGTGGAATTTTGGGTATCTCTTAGATATAGTATAATATCATCTGCAAAAGACCTAATTTTATCTCTTCTTTTCCAATTATTACTCCTTTAATTTTCTTCACTTGTCTTATTGCTCTAACAAGAGTTTCAAGCACTATATTAAAAAGGAGTGGAGATAGTGGACGTCCTAAACCGGTTCCTGATTTTAATGGGAATGCTTCCAGTTTTCCTCCATTTAAAATGATGTTGGCTTTGGGCTTGTTGCATATAACTTTAACTGTGTTGTGTTTTGTTCTTATCTGCCAATTCCATTTAGGACTTTTAACATAAATGCATGTTGAATTTTGTCAAAGGCCTTTTTCTGCATCTATTGAAATGACCATGCAATTTTTGTGTTTGAGTCCATTTATATGATTTATGACACTTATTGACTTTCATATATTGAACCATCCCTGCATCTCTGGAATAAAGCCAACTTGATCAGGGTGGATGATCTTTTTGACGTACATCTGTATGCAGTTTGAAAGTATTTTGTTGAGAATTTTTGCATATATGTTCATTAAGAATATAGGTCTATAGTTTTCTTTTTTGGGTATGTCTTTACCTGGTTTTGCTATTAGAGTGATACTGGCTTCATAGAAGGAATTTGGGAGTGGAGTTTGAACTGTCCTGAAAACTACTTCCCCTGAAGGCTAGCTCTCATAAACTTTGGAGAGCACAACACAAGCTGCTGAGGGAGAACATCAATTGATGGTACAGCCTCAGCTTTAAGGCCTATTAACCACATCAAAGATAGCACAGCAAATGACATTGGTGCGGTAGTGGCACTTTTATCTTGGGGATAATCAACATTTACCTAATTGGACTTTAAGGTCCACTCAATGGGAGGAAACTCATGTATGGTACTGTAAACATTGTCAAATACACGTGGCTGGAGAGGTCATAGATCTTTGAGAAAAATCCCAAGGCTGTCACATCTCCATAGACAAATGAAATTTTGTACTATGTGCAAAATATGGATCCTTACATTTAGAGATAAGTTTCCCAGTCACCATTTATCAAACAAGCTTCTTTTGCAATATAGTTGTTCATACACAGAAATTGTTTGAATATTGCCCAAGTCTATGTTGCACATTTACAATGCAACCTCTATACCTAAGTCTCATGGAATATAAAACAAGGGGTAAAGGGGATGTTAATGCATCTCTCAATTCTCATCAATGAATCTCCCTCATGAAACAGAGGGCCAGGAAAACAAAAGGTCACAAATGGCCAAATCATAGAGAATAAGAGACTGCAGAGTGTGAATCCTTGGCCAGAACTCCTATATTAAACTCCACCCACCCAAGCCTCAGGGACCAGTGTGGAAGTGGGGGTGGAAAGACTGTAAGAGCCAGGGAGGAGGTGCATGATCTTATGGATATGGAGTTCTACAAATTCTTGGGACCTAGCTACAGCAATGATGTCAGCATGCACAAGATCTGTGCAAACTCAAGCAGACAGAACCGTAGCACAGAACCATGGACATGGGTAGCAGGCCCCAATTAAAGAATTATTGGCAGCTGTTTACTGAAGAAGTGAAGAAGATCTGTTCTTCTTAAAGACAGAGACTCTCGATAGGCTGACTAGTTGTCAGTGGATGAACTTTTACTGAGGGATTTCTGGGGAGACTAATGATATGATAGGCCTTAACACAAATTACAGAATGTATAAATTCCAGTGGGGGGGTGCTATGGGAGGGTGCCAATGGGGAAGAAGGTATAAAGATTAAGATGTTCTGTATGAAATACACAAAAAATAAAAAATTTACAACAAAAAATAAATCTTAAAAAAAACCCTCAAAAATCCCTCTCATTAATTCAGATGAGTTTTAAAAGAGTATTTTGCCTGCTTTTCTAGGACAGAATTATTCATCCTAATTTCTAAATTTCTAATAGCTGTTAATGGGCTTTTAAGAGTATGCTTATGAATTGTAAAATGTGTTTCAGTCAAACTGAAATAACTTCCTACTTGACCTGTTAATTGGGACTCACAAACATTTATATCATGAACAGTATTACATTGAAATTTTGATCAGTGTTGCACAAGCATGAAAAGCATATTTTCCTGCTAAGGGAAGTTGTACTTATAATATTTGTTTTGTTCATATTATTGGTTGTTAAAGCATAGAATAAGTGTTATTGCAAGTGAATTTAACTATTCATATTACCACTGATAAAAGCAGCTGTACTAAAAGAAACCTTTAAAAATATTCATGAAAAATTTATATTATTTATTGCCTGCATCTCCATTATTGCAATTATTGTAATAATTTTTAATTCTTTCTTTTTGGTAGTAGAGTGAAATGACTTTTATTTGGATGGCTTTGACAGAGTCTAGACAGTTATCACATGATTACTACAAGAGAGGGCAGGGAGGAAAAATCTAAAGTATGCATTCAGATGATCTCACTCACCAATATGAGAAGACTGGGTCAGAGAGCTCTAAATGGTGGGAAAATTTTATCTCTGCCTAAAGGATGTTTAATACATTTTTTCATGATAGACAATGCCAAGATCTCTTTGTTGATAATCAATAGCTTAGTTGAGCTTATTTAAAGTGATTGCACACACAAAATTTAATAAATTTGGTTGTTAATGAGGACCAGACTACCATGACAAATCCAATGCCATACGGTCTAGTACAAATGTGGCATATTTGACCTATTCAAAAAATTTGAATAATTTGAATAATTAAAAGTAAAAATGTGGTTAAAATAAATGTTTCATAGAACTGAGGAAAAGGCAACTTATAAAAACTAAAGCCTTGGAAAGTTGGCACAAATACCAATGCTTCCTACATTCTTAAACTATGTCTTCTGCTTGATCTTTGTGCCACTCTTAAGCATCCTATGCTAGTCACTAAGTACAGTAAGCATCCCTATTCTTCATAAAACTGTTTCTCTACAGTTTTCCATTCTTTGTTTTGCTACACCAAAAACCATTTCAGGATTAATTAAATTACATAGATGCAATGATTGACCTATTAACCAACAGAATATGGAAATAGAAGAGCTTAATTGGTGTTTGTTTATTTGTGTTTTGAGACAGTGTCTCTCAGATGCCCAGCTGGCCTGGAACTCACTATGTAGGCCAGACTGGCCTGGATCACACAGAGCTCTCCCTGCCTCTACCTACTAAGTACAGCAGACATTAATTGCATGACAGTGAACAAATGCATTCAAGTTGGAAGAATACTTCTCAAGGGGCCACATTTTAATTTATATGAAATTATATTTACATAATCATGAACATTATTCAAATACTGAATAAATACATTCCAGTATGAAGATATATTTTCCATTAATAAAAAAGTTAAACAAATACTTTAAAATAACAACACATTTTTATATAATCAGAAGTTCCATCAATTTAGATTAAAAACTATTAATCAGTATAATACATACATTTAATAATCGAATATGCAAAGAATATTTTTTCACTTTTTTTAATGAGGTTTTAAATTTTTATGCAACATTTCCCACTCAAATCCAGATCCCCTCCCCCATCCATGTCTCTGCCTAGCCCCCCACTAAACCCTATGCACTCTGCCATACATGCTGAGTCTTATTCATTCAGGCATTTGTATCCAAATGTCCTTCAGTGTAAGTGTGTCTGATGGAGTCTAGTTAGCCCATCCAGTTTTGTATAATAGTCATACTCCCCCTCACCCAGCAGCAATCAGTCTCAAATAGTTTTCAATCTAGTGCTGGCTTTCCACTTATTTCTACCTCACCTTTGGGCCCTTGTTTAAATGAGCTGACATCGGTCCCATGCTCAACATCACCATTGCCACAGGCTCTAATGAGCAAGCCTCTGGTGGGCTGGAGATCTCCACTTCCCTGTGTTCATGAACCAGCCCTGACTCTTGAAATCTTTCTGCCTTCTCTTCCACAATGGTCCCTGAGCCGTGGGTTAGTAAGGTTCCTTATAGGAGTCCCATCCTACACTCTACAGTTTCTTATTCTCCAAAATTTGGCCAATTGTGGTCTTCTGTGTGCACCATGCTCTGATTTACATGGAATCCTTACTAATGAGAGTTGAGGGGTGCATCAGCCCTCTCTCTACCCCTTATTCTCCTATGTTCCATGAGCCTTATTTGTAGAGATTCAACTACAGATGTGTGACCTAGTACTGGGCATCTACCAGTCATATGTTCTCTGTGCCTGTCCAGATGTACAACTCTACAGTAGCCTCCATCTGTTGCAAAAAGAAACTTCTTTGATGAGTGCTGTATTGCATGCTTGTCACCCTAAGAGTGCTTTCTTCTATCTGGCACTGCATTCCCTGCCAAGCTGCTCCCAGGTGTATATAGGTGTTAATGTTCAGACACTATGTGCATTTCTCATAGGGTTTCTAAGGCATCATTTTTCCCTCTAGGTTTCTTAGCTCCCTGCCCCCCCAGATTCACAGATTCACTCATCTCCACTCTTTTTTCTCCTATCTGGCTTCCCTCCTCCCTCCCTGCCTAGTCACCATGCCCCCATTACCCAACCCTCCCCCCACTACATCTGGACTCCTGCCATCTTCTTCTCCTGACTTCCCTCCCTCCCTCACACCATGGTCACTTGCATGTCCCTCTCTCCTCTCCTCCCTCCCAATTGCTCCCACTTTTTCTACCATTGTCAGGTATCATCTGTTCCCTACTATCCCCCTTTCAGGTTGTTTCTTGTCCTTTACCTCCATGTATCCTTTCCCTTTACCAGGCTCCTGGTGTTACATCAGAATATACTTAGTCACATATAAAGGATTGGTGCTACAATCCACAAATGAGAGACAACATAAGTCACTTGCTTTTCTTTGTTTTCGTTAGTTACTCCACTTAGTATAACAGTCTCTAGCACCATTCATTTACCTGCATATTTCATAATTTCATTTATCATACTGCTGAGTAGTACTCCACTGAGTAAATGTGCCACATTTTCATTAATCATTTGTTAGTTGAGGGACATTCATGTTGTTTCCATTTCTTAGCTATTGTGAAAAAAGCAGCAATAGACATGGATGTACAGTATGATGAGTCCTCTGGGTATATGCAAGGAGTGGTATCACTGGATCGTATGATAGGTTCATTTTTGTTTTTATGAGTGTACTCCACACTGCTTTCCATAGTGATTGCATGAGTTTGCATTCCCACCAGCAGTGAATGAACGTTCCTCTTTCTCCACATCTTCTACAGCATTTGGAGTCTTTTGTTCTCTTGATCTTTGCCAATCTGACTGGGGTAAGATAGAGTCTTGAGGTGTTTTTTGTCTGCATTTCTCTAATTACTAAGGATGTTTAGCACTTTTAAAGGTGCTTCTTTGCCAATTATTTCTTCATTTGAAAACTCTCAAAGTCTATCACCCATCTTTATTTTCTTCTTTCTTTTTTGAGTTCTTTGTATGTTCTGGATATTAAAGGATTCCTCTTCCCTTCCTTAGTTATTTTGCTGTACATAAACTTTTTAATTTAATGAGCTCCTACTTACTGATCCTGGACCTTAGAGCCTGCACAGCTGGTGTCTGATTTAGAAAGTCCTTTCCTATGCCTATATAGTGGATGGTCCTGCCTATGTTTTCTTCTAGCAGTTTCTGAGTTTCAGGTTTTATACTGTTGTCTTTGATCCATTTGGAGTTTATTTTGTGCCGGTAAATAATAAGGGTCAAGTTTCCTTATTCTGCAGGTGGAGATCTACTTTTGCCAGGAACATTTGTTGAAGATGCTATTTTTCCTCCATTGCATGTTCTTAGCACCTTTGTCAAATATTAGGTGGTTGAAATTATATGAACACATGTTTTGTGTCTTCTATTGTATACCATTGATCAACATGTCTATTTTTGTACCAGTACCATGCTGTTTTTATGACTATAGCTCTGTAATATAATCTGAGATCTGGTATTATGATCCCCCTAGCTTTATTCTTTTTGCCCAAGATTGTTTTGGCTATCCTGGGTCTTTTGTGATTCCATATGAATTTTAGGATGAGTTTTTTCAAGCTCTGTGAAGAATGTCATGGATATTTTGATTAGGATTGCATTGAATTTACATTTTCACAATATTGATTCTACCAATCCATGACCATGGTAGGTCTTTCTGTCTCCCAGAGAGTTTTTAAGAGTTTTGAAATTTTCTTTGTAGAGATATTTAATGTCTTTGGTTAGGATTATTCCTAACTATTTTTTAAGGTATTGAGAATGGGAGGGTTTCCTCGAATGCTTTTTCTGATTGCTTTTTATTGGTAGATAGAAAGGCTACTGATTTTTGTACATTGATTTTGTATCCTGCCACTATACTAAAAGCATTCATCAAGTCTAACAGTTTTCAAGTGGAAATTTTGGGATCTCATATGTATAATATCACATCATCTTAAAATAGGAATAATTTGACCTATTATTTTCCAATTAGTACTCCTTTAATTTCCTTCTCTTGTCCTATGGCTCTTGCAAGAATTTCAAGCACTGTATTGAAAAGGGGTGGTGATAGTGGACAGCTCTGTCTAGTTCCTGGTTTTAATGGGAATGTTTCCAGTTCTTCTCCATTTAGGATGATGTTGACTATGAGTTTGTTGTATATAGCTTTAACTATGTTGATGTATTTTCTCTCCAGAAAAACTCCTTTTAGGACTTTTAACATGAACACATATTGGATTTTGTCAAATGCCTTTTCTGCATGTATTGAGATGACCATAAGGTTTTTGTCTTTAAGTCTACTTGTATGTTTTATTACATTTATTGACTTACCTATTTGAACCATCCCTGCATCACTGGAATAAAGCTGACTTGACTGTGGTGGATGATCTTTTTGATGTGTGTCTGTATGTGGTTTTCAAGTATTTTGTTGAGTATCTTTGCATCTATGTTCATTAAAGATATGGGTCTATAGCTTTCTTTTTTGTTGTATCTTTATCTGGTTTTTGAATTAGAGTGATACTGGCTCCATAGAAGGTGTTTGGGAATTTTCCCTTTGTTTCTATCTTTTTCAATAATTTAAGCAGTATTAGTTGTAGATTTTCTTTGAATGTCTGATAGAATTCTGCTGTGAATCCATTTGGGTCTATGCTTTTTTTTAGTCTGGAGGTTTTGTATTAATGTTTCAATTTCCTTTTTTATTATGGATCTGTTTAGGCTGTTGATCTCCTCTTGGTTTAACTTTGGTGATGGCCATGATTTTATAAATTCATCCATTTCTTTTAGGTTTTCAAAGTTCATGGAATATAGATTTTTAGTACTCCTTTACAATGTTTTCGATTTTTTGGTGTCTGTTATGATGTTTTCCCTTTTGTCTCTGATTTTGTTGACTTGAAGGTGCTCTTTCTTCCATTTAGTTAACTGGGCTAAGGATATGTCTATCTCATTTAACATTTCAAAGAAGCAGCTTTTAGATTCATTGATATTTTTGTATTGTTTTATTGTTTCTATTTCATTAATTTCTGCTCTGAGTTTTGTTATTTCTTATCTACTAGGTTTGGGGTTGATTTGTTCTTGCTTTTCCAGAGTCTTGAGTTGCACTGTCAAGCCATTTACATATGCTTTTTCAGTTTTTTTTAAAATATATGCACTAAGAGGTATAAACTTCCCTCTTAGGACTGCTTTTAGGATGTCCCAGAGGTTTTGCTGTTTTGTGTTCTCATTTTCATTTTGTTCCAGGAATACTTTTATTTCTTTCTTAATTTGTTCTTTGACCCCTTAATGATTCAAGAGTGTGTTAATGTCCATGAGTTCATGTATTTAGTAGAGCTTCTTTTGCTGTTGACTATAAGCTTTATTGCTTTGTGTTCTGATAGAAGGCATGGAATTGTTTCAATTTTCTGTATTTGTTGGGATTTGTTTTGTGCCCCAGAATGTGGTCAATTTTAGAATAATTTGCATGATCTGCTGAGTAGAAATTATATTCTTCGGTGGTTGGGTGGACTATGCTTTATATATCTTTGGCTCCATTTCATGTAGTATACCATTTAATTCAGATGTCTCTCTGTTTATTCTTTGTCCAGTTGACCGGTATATTGAAGAAAGTGGAGTGTTAAAGTCACCCACTATCACTGAGTTAGTGTCAATCTCTGGTTTATAGTCCTGGACTACTGATGAAATTGTGTGCTACTGAGTTTGGTGCATAAATGTTCATAATTTTAATATTTTCTTGGTTAATTCTTCCTTTGATTATAATGGAGTGTCCCTCATCTCTTCTGATGAGTTTTAATTTGAAGTTTATTTTGTCAGATATTAAAATTGCAATCTGCTTGCTTCTATGACCATTTGCTTGGAATTCTTTTTTTCCATTCTTTCACCCTAAGATAGTGTCTGTCCTTGAATGTGAGAAGTTTTGTGAAGACAACAAAAAGGTGAATTTCCTTTCTTGATCCATTGCACCAGCTTGTGTCTTTTGACAGGGGAGTTGAGGCCATTGATATTTAATGTTATTATTGAAAGGTGTGTATTGTACACTGTCATTTAATTTCCTTGTGTTTGTGACCCTATTTTGTGTTTCATTGTTATGCCTTTTTTTTTCTTTCTGCAGCTTCTTGAGCATACTCATCCCTTTCTTGGGTCCTTTGTATTGCTTCAAGTATTCTCTGCAGTGCTGGTTTGGAAGACATGAATTCTTTCAGCCTATTTGTATTATGGAAATTTTCCTATTCCCTTTCGACCTTGATAGATAGTTTTGCTGGATAAAGTGTTTTGGTTGGCATCCGTGGTTATTTAGAGCTGGGAATAGTTTATTCCATGCTCTTCTGACTTTCATAGTTTGCATTGAAAAGTCAGATACAATTCTGATGGGTTATCCTTTATATTTAACTTGTTTTTCTTTAGCAGCTTTCAGCACCCTCTCTTTGTTCTGTACATTTAATGTTTTTACTATGATATGTAGTGTGGACTTTCTGTTTCAGTCATGTCTTAATGGTGTTCTCTGTGCTTCTTGAATCTCTATAGGTACATCTTTCCTTACTTTAGGGAAATTTTCTTCTATAATGTTATTGAAAATCTGTCTGATTCCATTGGTTTGAGTTTTTTTCTCCTTCCTGTATGCCTGTAATATGCAGATTTGGTTGTTTCATGTTGTCCCATATTTCCTGAGTATTCCATACCTGTGTGCATATTCTTTGCTTAAGGAGTACAGATCTTCAACTTTATCCTCCAGTCTGGATATTCTATTTTCCATTTCATTCATTCTGCTTGTGAGACTTTCTCCTGTTGTTTCTAATTAGCCACCATGTGAGTACTGGGAACTGAATCCTGTTCTTCTGTAAGAACAACCCATGTTCTTAACTGCTGAGCCATTTCTACAGGCCCTGGAATTATTTAAAATCTAAAATATCTAAAGACAAATTGAAATTTCAGATAAAAAGTTATATGTATTGACAACCACAGAATAGTATATAATGAAAAACTCAATAAACCAATTAGAAACAACAGGAGAAAGTCTCACAAGCAGAATGTTGTGTGCCCAGATGTCTTTCTGTGAGTTCATCCATTGAAGCCTGTTCAACCTGTCTAGCATCATTCCCTTAAAGAAGATAACCTCTTCCTCACCCAACAGTGATCAGCTACCAATAGTCCCTCACCAAATTTGTGGCCTCCTGCCCATTTCCCAGAGCTGTGTGTTGGTTTTTGTCTTAATGAGTTTGCATAGGTGTTGTGCATGCTCCCACCACTGCTGTAGGTTCATATGAGCAAGGACCTAGGAACATGTAAGACTGTTTTCTTATGATCATTTACCTCCTCCCCTGACTTTTACAATCTTTCTGCCCCTTCTTCAGCAATGGTCCCTGATCCGTAGATGGGTGGGTGACCCACACTCTTCAGTATCTTATTCTCTACACTTTGGCTAGTTGCGACCTTTTGTTTCTTTGTCCTCTGTTGCATGAGGAAACTTCACTGATGAGAGTTGAAAGATGCATTAGTATTCTCTGTACCCCTTCTTCCACTGTGTTCTATGAGCTGTAGCTGTAGCGGTTCCATTGTAGATGTGTCACTTGGGGTTGGGCATGCTTTTAGATTTTTCTATTTTGTTTCTTTAATCTATAGTTTTAAATTATCAGTAACATCATGATATTTGATTACCTTACAGGAAGAATATGGTGCTTATAATTCCTACATATATTTCAATTTTTGTAGTGCTATTTTAATTGCATTATTTCATATAGCTAGATTATATAAAATTATATATTATTATATAAAGTTATATACTAGTCTATGGTTGTCAATACATATAACTTTTTATCTGAAATTTTGATTTGTCTTTAGATATTTTAGATTTTAAATAATTCCAGGGGCTGTAGAAATGGCTCAGCAGTTAAGAACATGGGTTGTTCTTACAGAAGACCAGGATTCAGTTCCCAGCACTCACATGGTGGCTAAGTCTATAACTACAGTTCCAGAAAATCCAACACTTTCTTCACACCTTCATAGGGATTGCATGCAAAGATACACTTATATGCATGCTGGAAAAAAATCCATTTGCATAAAATTAATTAATCAAAAAATAGGATTTTGGGGCTGGAGAGATGATTCAGTGGTTCAGAGCTTTTGCTGCTCTTTCAGATGACCTAAGTTCAGTTCCCAGCCCTCACATAAGATAGCTCAGAAACACCTATAATTCCAGTATCAGGGGATCCAACACCCCTCTTCTAGCACCCTGTATATACTGGCATACACAGATAATAATTTTTTTAGAACTTTTGATTTTAGATGTTTTTAATTTTAAATGAATATAAAATATATATGGAATATACATATACACATAAACACACATTTATGGCCTTAAATTTTAATTTAAAGGTGTAAGTTTCCTAGAGATAAAAATCCAAAGTCTTGGTAGAATTTCATAGGCAAAAGTCTCTAACACAAAAGATAGAATACAAGCCAGAGTAGGTCTTAAGGACCTTGAGTGTGAGCAAGGGCTTCTCTCCAGATGCTGTGGCCCGAAAGCAGCGTATTTCTATAATACAATTTTAATGCCTTGCAGTGCCTCTCTGGTGACTCTAGTGTCTCTCAGAGTGAAATGGCAAATAGGAAGGGTAATCCTCACTCTGTGCTCCTAGGTGCCCCAGAGTTTGTCCTTCATCCAGATCCTGCTTGCTTTGGTTTGGTCTCTCTCTCTCTCTCTCTCTCTCTCTCTCTCTCTCTCTCTCTGTAAATTGTTTTCACAGTTTACAGATTCTTCCAAGATAGAATTTGGCAGATACCACTTTGGTAAAATCCAATACAATGCTATTCTCTCCTGCTCACTGCCTTCAGAGGAGCAATCAAGATGGCATTGGTGGTATCTAAGAAAGTTAAATATGTTTGTCATGGTGAAGGTGTGACATAATTTACTTTTAAAGAGTCTTTTATTAGTAAGTCTCTTCTTTGCATCACTCATATGATCCTATAATTTCACTATCTCTACCCTATAGACTTCATGGAAATGTATTCCAGTGCCTCCAGCTCATGGCCTCTCTCCCCCTTCCTCTCTCCGTTCCTCCTTCCCCCCTCCCCTTCTCTCCCTCTTTTCCTTCCTCCTTCCCTCTATCCTTTCCTTACTTTCTTCATTCCATTTCAGCTGTCATAGGCTACTGTAGTTCCTTTAGTTACTTTGGAAATGAGAACATAAAATATTTTGTACCCTGATACAAGCAACTTTCTAGGAAATGGAAATATGCTGTTTACTTTGGTAGTTTTTAATCTGGATCAAATTTGAAAAGTTGATTAATCTCAGGAGTCTATCAAGCTCCGCCCCTCTGTCTTACTCCCCATTCCTCATTATTCAGCAAATAAGTGTAAAACATGGCAATCTCTATTTTCTGTTCTTTATATTTTGTCTTGGGTATACTCTTCCTTATTCTGATCATTGATTTTGCAATATCTGTAACTTGGTTAAATAACCCTTTATTCTCAGAGGGAAATGACAACATTGAACACTTATTCTCTTTAGAATATAAATGATCCACACAAATCTTATTTCCCTGTCAAAGATTAATAACAATTTTTATAACATTTAATATAAACAGCCAGCTTGGGCGAAATTATTTTGAAATATTTAACAGTGTAATGCATAATTTTATTGTTCAACTTATTAATGAAATTGTACTTGAAAATTTCTTTGTCGCAGCTCATAGCTGACTTCCAGCTTGTTTGTTTAGTTTCCATCTACATTTATTTACTTTATGATTTATGACAGATCAGCTCCCCTTGTTTCTTTTCAACACTAACCAAGTAAAAATCTGTTTCCTATAAGTATATCATTTAAAACAGCATGTGTATAAGGAAGGTTATACATAGAGAAATATAAATTTATAATATCCAGGAGATTCATTTTAAATGGAAAATAAAGACACTTTATTTACCTGACATGTACTGGAGTAGTCAGAAGTTCATGACATTTGAACATGCGGCACTCATATCTCTACTCCCATATCAAAATAAATGCTAGCTCAGTGATGGAGGAGTTTGCACAGGGTGCTGCTATTTGCTTTCATTCATCTCTGAGCTTTTCGAGATCACTCTTTGGCAGATGATGGGATCAATTTATGGAGGTGATTTCGGCATTGTGGTTTTCAACTGGACATGGAAATGTCTGCTTATGCACCCATGGTAGCTCCTCTTTACAATGAAACAATACATTGTAATGAATTTCAGTCCCAATTCACCAGAACAATACATTTTAATCAGCTAAAATAACACAGGAGAGCTACATTTGAAATATAAAAATAGTTTTTAAAGAATTGAGGACATTTCCAGACATAATTACAGAATGAATGTATGAGAAGAAGTCAGTATCTATCTTAAGTGACAGATTTGTTTAACAATTTTTTTAAAAAACGACATTAGTCATTGCCATGTCTGGATTAGTACCACACAGTGTATTTTAATTGAATGACAATTCAATGAAAATCTTTAAATGTTAGCTAACTGAATAAATGTTTACTATGACTAGATGAGGTAAATAGTATCTACCAGGGAAAATTTCCATTAATGTCGCTTATTTGAAAGACTTGCTCATTGTGTACTCAGTAATAACAAGTTGAATATCCAACATGAAAATGAGAAAAAAAATGACCTCCTGTTTGAAGCATATAAGCCAAACACAACTTTATTTCTTGTGTTACTAGTCTATCTTTGGTCATTTCTTACATACCACTATGAGATCTTACAGAAGTGGATCTAAAGTGATTTAAGTTAAGAAGTTTTTCAATAAGAGAATATTCAAGCTAAAAACCAAACAAAATAAAACTATACTTTGCACTAGTTTTCTACAAAAACCCAGAAAAATAAATTGTGAAATGTTACTAGTCTCTCTTAATTCTCTTTAATTCTCTGTGAAGTCATGAGATTCCCTGAAGGGAACTTCTTATGCTTGCCTCTTAAATGGTAATATAGTGTGTAATACCCTCTTTACTCTTGCTGGTTACACTCTCTATAACAAATTTCATCCACAAAAAGGCTTCAGCTCCCGACAGTGTAATGTTGCATGACCATCTTCTAGTGATGGACTTCATTTATGATTGTCCTCGATTGCAGACACTACAAAACCACCAAACTGACATCATGTTCCCTCTTGCCTTTACATAATCAAAACCAGCTCCTTTTCCTATTATCTTGTTTTATTGAATATTGCCAAAAATTCTAAAAGCTATCCCAGACTCTCCTGTCTCCTCATAGGTAAATAATAACATATTTGGCCATTTTTTCACTCAGTTATCTCTGAGTTATTTTGTTTTTACTTCCAATGCCATTATCTTAATTCATTCTTTTTTCTCCTTCAATTATTGCAGTTGAAAGGAATGGGTATCCGTGCGGATTCATCATCCTGTTGCCACTGTTCATCCAGCAGCTCTGTTTCAGATTCTGGACACCTACTGAGAAAAAAGAGGAGAGCAAACCTGTATCTATGGTTAAAACTGGTGTTTTCCAGATGAAAACATGAAGTAGGATTTAGTGTGCATGCAACAGAAGCCATGCACTTTGCATGTAGTATCTATCACCAGTCATGACTAGGGTTGTACCTTAGGCCTTAGTCTTTCTAAAGGGAGGCTAAATAAGTTCTCTTCTTCAAGGGTAACATTCAAGGCCTTGACTGGCTTAAGGAAGTGCCTTTTGTTTTTCCACTGTACCTCTCAAGCTCCATTTGCAAAGCTTTCTTATGCCTTTATACTTTTGAACAAACCATTCAGGCATCCTGGAATTGTTTCTATCCCTCTTCTGCTCACCTCATGAACTCTGATTTCTTTCAAAGTGTATGGTACCCAGTGTTTCATGCGCTCTAAATTAACTTTCCACAATGCTTCAGGAAACTTGACACCTATTCTAAATATGTCCTTGGAACTTGAACTTTCACAAAGAAGAAAATGGGACTTTGCTTTGCAGTGATGCTGTTGTTTCTTTCATTTTCAAATCACAGAACTCTAGGAAGAGAGAGGCATTTATGCATCCAATACTGCTGTCTCATTATAGGGAGCAGATCCTTAATGAATTATCACAGCAATTCCAGCCAAGAGATGTTCGAAAATATGCATGATCTGCTTTTTGTGCATTGCACCGCTAGTGTCTGATCCCATTATCTGCCTCTCCTTACAGAGTCATTCCAAACTGACTCATAGACACAGCACAGACTTAACGTGTTGCTTTTCCCATCACCCTTTTTGCTCCTCTATTTCCCTTTTTTGTTCATTCAGATCTGTTCATATACCACCTTAGCTGGAAAGCTTCCATGAAAATTTATACTGCACCATGCTCATAAACATCAATTTTACTTCTGTCTTGCTTTGTAATCCTAATTTCACACAATTTCACACAATATTGTCATCTGGTGGCATATATAATATTCTCTTTTTTTTTAACTTATTTTCTGCCTTTTTCAACTGTTGGCCCGAAGAGACAAGTGCATTACCTCTTCAGTCCACTGCAAATCTTTCAAGTTTAGACTAGATCCCAGAATCTCCCAATCCTATAATATTCATTCAAAGATGCTTGAGAGTCAGTCAGGAAACCTACATTGTACCATGCATACCATGCATGATTGGCTAGGAGACTGCACCACCTTCGTCTGTTGTCATTGCAGTGCCCTCTGATGCTCAGGCAGCCTGCACACATCTTCAGCTTTTACTCTCCTTTACCCACACACTCATAGGTGATGGACTTCCTGAGATTCTCAGCTGTGAGGTCCCAGAAACTTTCTGATCTCCAGCCAAATACTCTTCTCAGATTAGAATTCCAAAGCTCTTAGTGGTGTAAATCTGGAATTCAAAGGGCTCAGCTGTGCAGCTTTTTACCTATGCATATGATTAGAGCACTGACATGCTTTAACTAAGAGAACTGTGTAGCCTTAAATGTTATAACATTTATAATCTGCAATTGCACTACTATAATTGTATGTAATCGTTACGCCTTTTTGCTATATTTTATTGTGTATTTTTTTAATTTAATTTTTAAAGACTATTTTGGAAAAAACATTCCTTCAATTTTCTTGTCAGGTGTCTTCCATGCTAGCAAATACAAAAGTGCTGTACACATTTTCCTGGGTTTTTGTGATGGATAGCTTTAGTGTCAACTTGACATACCTGGGTTGAGGGAGCCTTGACTTGCCTTCATTGGACTGGCCTGTGGCCATGTCCATGGGGCACCTTCTTCATTGCTGAGTGATATGTGAGGGCCCAGCTCACTGTGGTTGGGCAGATGGGCCTGTATTAAGAAAGCAGACTGAGCAGGGGCCAAGGGAGCAAGCCAGTAAGCAGCATTCCTCCATGGCCTGTGCTCTAGCTCCTGCCTCCAGGTTCTGGCCCTGAGTTCCTTCCTTGGGCTCCCGGATGAACTGTGACCTGGGAGATGTAGGATAAATAAACCCTTTCTTCCCATGTTGGTATTGACCAGAGTATTTTGTCACAGCAGTGGAGAAACAAACTAGGACAGTCTTAATTCTACTTCTCATGTAAAAAGTAGGCAGAAGAGTCTGTCAATAAAACTGGCTTCAGAATATATTCAGGGGACTTGTAAGTTATTTCAAAGGGACGTATTTATAATACATATTTATTGATTGATTACTAATCATTCTTGACAAGTATATAAAATTCTCTATTCAATTACATGCATGTTTGTATAATTAAGAACTTTTTTGTTTTGTTTTTTGTTTTGTATGAGACAGGATCTCCCTGTTTCCTCAGCTGGCTTGGATTTCACTATGTTTACCAGGCTGGCCTTGATCTCAAAGAGATCATTTCGTGTTAGTTTTGAATAATTTCATTATTAAGAAATCTCATAACTAAGTTTCATAGTAATCATCCTTTTCACTAAAGGAAAAAGAAAAGTCATCTCTTTCAAGAAAAAACTAGTCCTGGTCTAGACTACCCCCAAATTTGCAATCTCTGGCACAAAATTATCGCCTCTTGGCTGTTGTCTTGTCCCTAATCCATCCAGAGTGCAGACTTTATCACTAGAATCCTTCACATTGTAGACAATGTTCTCCATTGATTACTTCAGCACAAATTGGACATTAATTACAGATTCTTAGAGTCCCTGTGCTTTGCCTTTGCTGGGGCAGCTAAAGAGATGATTGACGACTTGGCACTCCATTTCATTCACTTCTACATAATGGTTATGCAGATGAAATCTCCTTTTAGTTATAGAATGACATCAGCTTAAAAGAGGATGAGGGAGATGTCTTATAATAAAATGAATGCAAAACCAAAGATAAATAGCCCACATCTGTAATTCTATCCCAAATATACTTCATGGTTCAATGTACCATTTAAAAGGGACTTTACTTCAGGTAAGAGAGAGCAACAATGGCCGTGAAAGCGGGGGCCATTTGACCATGCCACCTTCCCCTGGAGTTCAGTTCACAGATGGAAGGAACCTTTCCTCTAAAGCACACTACCTTCTCTTTGCAGCCTGACCTGGAGAACACTGCTCCTGCTGGGCTGAAAACATTCATACTGGTTGCTTTTCTCATGTTCTTGAAAGTACTATTCATTTTACTCTTTACAAGCAATGAATTCCCTCCACTTGATTTATAAAGGAAATGTGAGTAACTGAAAATGCATGGGTACTAAAAAAGAATTGAGTAAAACTAACTTGTTCTTTTCTGATTTTCAAAAGACCTTGTTACTCAGTACCAAAAAAGCACTTCGGAAATCTATTTTGTGTGTCAAGGGTAGAGGCAGTTTTCAATGTTTCAAAACAGCTGTTTCCTATCTTCTCTGTCTTTTTGTCTTAAAGCATAATCATGGAGGCCTGCTGCAGCAGAGGCAAAGCAGGTGGGTGCCATCATCACTCCTGGCCCTCCATTTACCCTTTCTGTAGTTCAGGCACACCTGGGGACACTGGGGGAGCTGCTAGAGATGTCAAACAAAGGTCTCAGTTGCAAATAACATATGCAAATTAACTTCTCTAATTTCTTGCTTGTCACTACCCAATCACCTGTGCATCTGGAAATTGACATTTTTTTTGTAACTAATTTTATGGATATTTAAATGAAAATAAGGAAATCGGATAATACACCCCACACTTTCCAGGCTTGCTCAGCATTCTTTACATGATATTAGATCATTTTTATAGAAAATATCATGTACCTTAATTGTAGTTATATATCCATAATAAATATCATGTCTAAAATATATGCACTATAGCATTACAAAAGAAAGATATTTACAAGTAAATATCTTACCAGTTGTGACTTGCCAGAACTGAGGTGGTAGACTGGTAAGGGTGGCAATACAGGAATGGATTTCATGTGTGAAGTACAAAAACAATAAAGCTGATAACATCAGTATTATTTGTTATTAACATGCAACAATTGTAAACAATGGTTGATAAAATCCTCCTCTCTCCATATAGTGAGGAGGTGAAAACACACACTCAACATTCCAGGCGGTTGTCCACATTTAGAGCCTATGCCATTCCTGAGAGATGTCTGAAAAACCACTACACAAAAGATTACTTTCTAGGTTACTTTTGCTCTTCAGTTTTCAAACTTCATTAATTAAGGTGGTGCTTTTCAAACTTCAACTTGCATGAATACATTAAATAAGCTGTTATTAGTTGTTATCTAATTTAGAACTAAGTTCTATGTTTCTTTTTTAATTTTTGTGATTTTCATACAATATACTTTGATGGTCTTTAGATCCACTCCCCTCTTTGCAACTCCCCCTATTGCCCCCCTCTCCAATTCAATGAACTCTTTTACATATGTAATATGGCCTAAAGAGTATGATCTATGTCCAGATGTCCTTCTGCATGGGTCCATCCACTGAGCCCACCAAGAGTCCCAACCATGCAAAACACTATCTTTCCCCCTCCCAGCAACCATCAATTGTCAAAGATTCCTTCAACTTTGTTAGGGTTTCTTACCCAATTCCCCTCAAGTCTAGGCTGGCATTTCATCTGGTTTGAGCTTACATAGGACTTATGCATGCTGCCACCATTGCTATGAGTTCATATGAGTAAATGTCTGGAAAACTTTTTCCTTGTGGTCATCAATCACCTATGGCTCCTGCTATCTGTCTGCCCCCTCTTCCACAATGATCCCTGAGCCTTGGGAGGCAGAGGTTTGAAATAGGTGTCCCATTCATGGAGAAGCCCTCTACAGCCTCTTGTTCTTTGCATACTGGCTAATTGTGGATCTCTGTGTTAATAACCATCTACTGCACAAGGAAACTTCTCTGGTGGAAGTTAAGAGATGCATTCATCCTAAGTGCAGAGGTTGCATTGAAGATGTGTCACTTAGTGTTAAATGTCTCACAGATGTCTATTTGCTTTATCTTGGGATAACTGATAGCTGTAAAATTGGAATTAAGGCTCACTCAGTAGAAGGGAACTCATGTGCAGCACTGTGAACATAGCCAAATACACATAGCTGGAGTGGTCATAGGCCCTAGAGTAAAACCTAATCTTACTACAGCCCTAGACCAACATGATTTCTTACTTTATTCTAAATATGCATCTGCATATTTATTTACAGTCAAGGGTATTTTCACCTCTCATCAAAGAAGTTTCTTTTTGCAGCAGGATGTTCTGTATTTCTACTAAGCTTCTAGTTGGTGCTACTGCTTCTGGGCCATTGAACCCAGTTTGAGTAATAAGTGTTTAGAAAACACTCAATAAGAAAGATGGTGAACCGACTACTCAAATCATAAAAAAGAGAGGTCCTAATATTTTTAGAATCTTAACTTTGTCTATGGCAATGTATATTTTACTATGTATATTAATATTGTATCACTATATAATATTCTATATTAATCTTTTATATTGGATTGTATTGAGTTGTAAGATTTTTCTTTCCTTTTGCACTCTTAATCCTGTGTTTTAATTTCTTATATATCTAGTCAAATTTATGGACAGTCTAACATGTTCCAGACACAATTCTAGGTTTTACTGTCTACCTTTATGAAAATGAGAAGGGGCATACTATGGGGACTTCTAACGGTGGACTAAATTCCTTTTGCATTTTATATAGTCATGAGTCTATGGGGGCTGGGGAATGGAATGTAATGGTTTGACTAAAAATGCCCCCCATAGACTCCAAGTAATTGGACATTTTGTACCCAGTTGGTGATGCTGTTTTATAGGTTTTAGAAGATGAGACCTTACTGAAGGAAGCATGTCACTGGGGAAAGGGGGAGCTTTGAGAAGTCTTAATTCTTACGGGATTTTCAGTTACTCTATTTTCCTGTGCCTGATCGAAGAGCCGAGCACTTAGCTTTGTGCTATGGCCACCTCCGATACCATGCCTCCCCACCATATGACTGGACTCTAATCCCATTGGAACCATAAGCTAAATATACTCTTCTTTTTATAAGTTGTCATTTTTATCACAGAAATAGAAAAGTAATTTATGTATTGATTTTTAACAGTAAACAAATAAATGCAGTAGAGATCAAATTATATCAAACTTCAGTAGGCAAGAAATACTAATGATCTGACAATATTTGGAAGACTGTCTATGATTATAATATGTCAAAGTAGCTATATGGCCTTATGAACAAATTCTAGAAGTTAGGGCATGCTCAGGAGGCCCTCATTTAACTGCCATTCTATGAGGAGCTACTTGGCAGTGCACTTTTCCCAAGATGGCTTCTACTCCTATACACAAAACCAAGAAGCTCTGATATATAAAGGTGAATGTAATAGAGAACAAGAAAGAATATTTTCAGAAAATTGGTATGTAGTCAGATTTTTTGTGACCACTTAAGACTTTGTAGAAATATGGACATTTCCCTTAAGCAAATTGGTCATTACTGGAGTGATTCTCACCAAAAAGTGACATTAGTGTAGAATCCCCTGGCTAGTCTTACAAGTGGAATCTTGGGAAGTAGGGAGGTTAGGAACAGTTTTTCCCTTGGTCTATGCAAAGGATGGTCCATTAAGAATATTCTGATTTTCTTTTGTTTCTCACAGTTCACATTTTAATTTTTCTTTTTAAAAAATTTTATTTATTATTTTTATTTTATGTGTATGCATGTATTGCTTGTATGGAGGTAAGTGCACCCATGTCGTGCAATGCCCGCAGAGGTCAGAAGAGGCTGTCGGATCCTCTGGGACTGGAGTTACGGACAGTTGCTAGCTGCCATGTGGGTGCCGGGATTCGAACCTGGGTCTTCTGCAAAAACAGCCAGTATTCTTACCTGCTGAGCCATCTCTCCAGCTCCCACATTTTAATTTTTCTGATAGCAAAGATATTAGAAAGTCAAATACATATTTGTCATCCAAAATAATATGCAATTGAATAACAAATCTTTACAGCTTTTATTTCCACCAATGGGATTAAGAAATTCAAAGCTGAAATGCTTCTAAAATAAAGCTAACTAAACATTGGTGCTATGAAAAAATAAGACTGTAAAATATGAAACCTTTAGCAATCTTTCAACAAATAATGAATTCCTTTATGACACATCAATTTAAAAGCATTTGATTTAATTTCTTCCTGTTGTCTCCATTCTTTGTATTGTTTCAAGTATTCTTTGAAGGGTGGGTTTTGTGGTCATGTATTCTTTCAGTCTGTTTGTATCATGGAAGATTTTTCTTTCCCCTTCAACTGTAATAGATAGTCACCAAATGCTGGCAAGGGTGTGGAGAAAGGGGAGCACTCATTCACTGCTTGTAGGATTGCAAATTTGTGCAACCCCTATGGAAAACAGTGTGGAGAACTCTTAAGAAACTAAAAATAAACCTACGAATGACCCGGTTATATTGCTCCTTGGCATATACCCAAAGGATTCATCCTATTGCAGAGACACTTGTACAACCATGCTTATTACTGCTCTTTTCACAATAGCTAAGAGATGGAAGCAACGTTAAGTGCCCCTCAACTGACAAGTGGTTAACGAAAATGTGGTACATTGGAAGAGTGAAGTTCTAGTCAGCAGTAAAGAAAGATGAAATAATTAAATTTGCACCAAAATGGATGGATCTAGAAACTGTTACACTAAGTAAAGTAACACCGACTCAGAAAAACAAAAAACGTATGTTCTCCCTCATTTGTGGCTTCTAGCACTAAATCCTTGTAATAGATGGATCCCACTGAAATGGGCCAACAGCAATGGAAAACAGATGATGCAGAGATCCAAAAGTTCAGTCAGTGGCTTGCCACAATGGGAGGAAAATCATCCCATACCTATCACTCCCTCCAAGGCTCAGGGACTTTTTCAAAAGAGGTTGGCGGAAAGAATGTTAGAGCCGAGGAAGGGGTGGAGTGTTATCTGCAAGTGTCCTCTGATCACTATGCCAGAAAGCTATACTCACACTTCCTTTCCACAAGGAGTTGATGAGGAAGTGAGTTACCCCCCTCCCCAACACCTAATCAGTCTACCTTAGCTGCATGTGCAGGAGGGGTTGAGGATATATAAGCTGAGCTGCCATGAGGCACCTCTCTCTCCATTTTGTGCAGCCATTGGGAAGTCACAGGATCTATATTTGATTGTGCACTTTCCAGCACAGCCATAAATAGGGGAGTGCCCACTCTTCTGTAAATATACCCCCACCCTATACTCTGTTAGCAAACCT
>NW_008340785.1:934534-949289 GCF_000622305.1 Nannospalax galili
TTATTTCTGGAAAAATGTGTCCTCTCTTTGGAATAATAAAAGAAATAAAAATAATTTTAAAAAAGCATTTGGCATGCTCCTTTGTAGGATTTAAAGAGATTTTCTATACCAGAGAAAATATATGAAAATAAAACAGCAAGTCTAATTTTAATCTTTAATTCTATTATGTGTAATGCAAGTCTCCTGGTTGTGCCTTAGTTCCCTGTCCCACACATGCAGAATGACCCTTGGGCTGACTATACTGATCCATCTCTGAAGATGTAGATTTAACAAAATATGAGCAATTTAAATTTACTTTGAGAAATTGATATGAAGTGTACATTGTTGCTATGGTAATCGATAATATATATGGTTATAATTAATTTAAATTTCCATTTACTTTTCCACTAAGTTTTTCTAATGTTTATTGAGCATCTGATATATGTCATCAATTTCATTGTATTATACAGAAACAAAAAATTTCCTTGAAGTCTGGTAAAGTTTTGCAGCCTAATAGTCATAATACAATAGTAATGATAGTAACAATGTTTAACATGAGGGACTAGTAAAAGATATGACAGTATTATTTAATCAAAATGCATCATCAAGGAAGATAGGTTGTCCCTAAAGAATCATGGGATCCGGTCAGAGCAGCAACTGAGGATAAGCCCCAGGGAAATGATGATGAAGGTATTGCCAGTTGAACATCCACCTTTGCAAAGGGATGAAGACATGCAGGTCACAGGTGACACATGGAAGAGTGTTGTGATGAGCTGGGAAAGGCAAGCAAAAGAAATCTTTAAAGGTCCTATGTGTCACTATAAGAATCAGTTTATCCAAAAAGACTGATAATATATGAGTGTTGTATGAATCAAAAGGGAGAGAGAGAGAGAGAGAGAGAGAGAGAGAGAGAGAGAGAGAGCAGAAAGGCCTCTAACAAATTAAAACAAATAAAAACAGTCCCCTGGACTCACCCACTATGAAGAAGATGTGGAGGGAGCAATATTGATCTTCAGAGTCAGCGGCATTGACAGGAATTGTGGACTAAATTGAAAGTAAGGGGAAGAAGCATAACACACAGGAATATTTTTGTCTGCAAATAGCAGAATATTTGGCCAACCATTTCTAAGAGAAATAAAGGATTCTTTTCTTCTCATAATGTGCCTGGAGATAAGGACTACTGAAGCTCAGCCACGCCATTAGGGATCCAATTTTCTCCAGCCTTCTGCTTTATGATCCTTGGCAGACTTCCTTCTCAGGCTGCTGACGGCTCATAGTCACGTGTTGTCTGTGTCACAACCAGCCTCTAGGCTAGAAGAGGAGGGAAACGTGGCACATAATAGAGTATTTTCTAGTTCATTGGCCCATTCTGTGTCACGTGATCAAGCATTATAAAGGAAGCTAGGAAATCAGGCATTGTAAAAGGCTGGATAGGCCTTGAAAAGAATTAGATCAGAGCGACAAGGACTGAATAGATGATATTTGGCATAACTTGGTATCTGTCCCAGAGATATTCAAAGAGGTGCTTAACCACTGAGATGACAACCTTGAAATCATGACGAAGAATAACATGGGAAGCATGGCAAATAGTGTTAACATCTTGACGCCCATATGCACCAACGAAGAAGACAGACACCTTAGCAAGTAAATACAGTGTAAAGCCATTAAGAAAACCTAAAGAACACATTGCAGTCTCTCACTACATTAAGTATCTGCAACATTTTATTGACTATTTGCTCTGTCATTGGCTAGGGAAAGAACTTCATTGACAATATTATTCCTGATTCTTGTGTTTCTTCCTCTATTTTTAGAGTGAATGTGTGCTACTCTTGACTCTGAAAACAAATGTAATACAATTTGTTTTCATCTCATTACACATGTAGAGATGATCCTTTTAATATACAGCACTTGAATTATATGAATGCAACTGTATGCAGTTGCATAAAGCACATAAAATGGATTTAGCGATGTGGAAAAAATTGCATTATGTAAAGAAAACAAAGTCACAAAAGAATCTAGTAGAATGTAATGTGAATAATATTCCCCATTGACAAGCAGTGTGTAATCTCTAAGCATAGCACACCATCAAACCTCCAGAGGAAGAAGACACTGGCTTTTATTTTTATCAATTCTTGTGTTTCCTATTGCTAAGCTCATGTTCTTGGATATTATTTGTGCTGTTTCTTTTTTATTGCATGTTAATTAGCACTAGAATTCTGTGCAAGGACATAAAGAAGCAACATAATCCAAACATGGTGGTTGTGCATAGAACTGGGTTATTCCAAAGATTTAGAGCTCATGCTAATTTTGGAGCATAAAAGTACACAATGATATTGCTTGCATTAATACGTGCAAAGACAGCATGTTTTTGAAAGGCGCATCTGTGATAATGTTTTCCAGGTGTTCTCACAGTATAATGCATGTCACATCTTTTCTAGCAGCAAGGAATGCTTAGGAAGGTGGGTTTTGTTCTAGGCCACCAGTAACCCAAAAATTTCAAAAAGCTGAACATGTATGACATAGCCTCTGTATGGTGGATTTTTAAATTTTTTATTTATTTATTATTTATCTATTTATATTTTATATGTATGAGTGTTTGAACTACATGCATGCAAGTGCACCCATGTCATGCAATGTCCTCAGAGGCCACGAAATGGCATGGGATCTCCTGGAAGTGCTAAATGTTAGCAATCATGTGGGTGCAGGAAACCCATCCCCAGTCCTTTGCAAGAGCAGACAGTGCTCTTAACTGCTTGGTCATCTTTCCAGACCCAATGGTAGATTTTTAAATATAAACTAGAATTGACCTTACACACACAGAGGCCATCAAAGAATAAATAAAATATATGATTTGAATTGTAAGCATAATAAAATATAATTATCTGCAAAGTATAAGATGTTAAAAACAGTAAAATGATTATTTCTGCTGCAGGAGTTGAGACATGGTCTTGCTATATAGCCCTTGTTGAGCTAGAACACATGATCCCCCTCCCCCAACCTCCTTAATGACAGAATTAAGGGCAAGCTCCATCACACCAGCATCCATTTTTACTTTATATTATGACTTTCAATAATCTCAATTTGCTGTATATTATTAGAAATGAAAGGATTACTCATTATAATTATAAATACTATTATTGTTGCAAATCACAAGCTTTACTTGGTTACAATTTGAAAATACAATGTTTATGAAGAAGGGCTAGAGATATGGCTCAGCCGTTAAGAGCCCTGGCTGCTCTTGCAGAGGATCCAGGCCCATAACTCCAGCTCAAGAGGATTTGGGATTCGAAGCCCTTGTCTGACCTCTGCGTGCATTGCATGACACAAGTCCACTTATATGCACGCAGGTAATACAGTCATACACATAAAATAAAGTAATAAAATATTTTAAATAAAAGATAAAGCTCATGAACAATCATGGTTATTCTCTGATATTATTTTTAAAAAATCTTTGAGCGTGTATATGATGTGTGTTCATGTGTATGTGTGTGACAACCTTGAGTGTCAGTCCAGGGCTTCTACATTGTTTGCGACATGTTCTCTTAACTTACCAGTGCTATGGCAGTCTAGCTGACCTGAGGGCTTCTGGGGTTCTCCTATCTCCACTTCCCATCCCAAAGTAAGAGCACTGGGATTGCAAACCCTGAGTTAAGCCTTCTGACTTTACACAGGTCCTGAGAACGTAAAGTCTGATCTTTATTCTTGCATGATATGGCAGGCATGTTACTTACTAAGCCATATCCTCGCCGTCCCCTGCCCCCAAACCGTTTTAGCTCTGTTTTGAGTTAGAATTCCTTTGAAATGGGATTCCATGGAGACTTGTGTAGAAGTTACAGAGGCATCATATTGGGTTTGGCATGTGCTGAAGAATGAAGGAAGCCAGGGTGGGTAGAGGGAAACCAGACTGGAAAGGCCTCATCTGACCCACTAAGAATGGGAGCAGGAGTGACCATGCTGTGCTGTCCTAAACTGAGGTGAAAGGATAGAATACCCTGGCATCATCTTTTTCTTTGTCTGGAACTTGCTCTTAGTAACCCACAGCACCAACAGCAAGTCAGGAGGACTTCCTTCTGGGGTAGGACTCTGGGATCTGAAGGATAAACCACAGCATTGATTTTAAGAGACTCATTTGTGCCAGAACTCTTTTAGACTCTTGAGACTGTCACACTCAAACCAACAAAGATCCATGCCATCGTGGAATTTGCAATCTTATATTCTTTACACTCTTAGTAATACAAATTGTACTTATTGAATACAATTTACTTTGGCTTTCTAAATTTCCATTTTTTGGCATATTAAAGCTGTAGCCTTTTTGCCTCAATAATTAGTGTGTTCGATGTGTAAGGCATATCTTTCCTGACTTGAAACTTTCATGTTTTGGTTTATTTGATTTGAAGACAGTATTTAAATATAGAGAAACATGAGGTAGAATTTGATTTTTAATAATATATCATATAGTCCCATCATACTTAAGTTTTGTTGAATGAAATCATATTCATTTAAAATTGTTTAACCTTTTTCTTTGGCTTTCTAGGTTCTGCTAATTCATATAAAAATTTGTATTTATCATCTGTAAGAATAGGGAGGTCAAAGTCCTCTGTTTAATCCTATTTGTAATTGTCATTAAGCATATTAAACTAATATTTAAGCATATATTACCCTCATAAGAGAAAAATGGGATGCCCAATGTGATTTATGACATAGCCATTGCCTTTCTTCACCCATCTTCGCTAAATTAATATTTGTTGACATTTTTAGAAATTATTAAAAATAAATGTCTAGTAGGTGAAATTTATTTAATATAGGAAAAATATGATTAAGAAGTACTGTAGAAAATCCACAAAAAATTAAAAATAACTGATTTTGAATAATTTAGGTTGCATTCTACTTTATAATATTACTTAATTATTATTTAAATTATATGTAGACAACTGCTTTTCCATTTATTGTCTCCTCTCTAACAGGTATTTTGTTCATATTGAGGAAGAAATAAGAGTCAGCAAAAGAGCCATGCACTCTGACAATATTTGCAGAGTTGTTGATTTTGTTGCCTATTTCTGCTCTTTTAATATGTTTTTGTCTTTCAGAATTTACACTTTCTGAGAGAGATGAATATTGTTTTCCTAGTATTCTTAAGAATTAGGTAATTAGAGGATGACTGGAGAAATAGCTTAATGCTTAAAAGTGTTTGCTGAGTTTGTAGAAGACTCAAGTGCAGTTCCTAGTACTCACACCTAGACAGCTCACAACCGCCTATAAATGCAGCTTCAGGGCATGGAACATTCTATTCTGGCATGTATAAGCACATAAATAGATAAATTATATATTTTTTTCAAAAGAAAGATTTTTTAAACTCATATTTCTTTTCTGTGAATTCTTTGTTGCCTTATTCATTAACAAAAATGCAGTATATCACCAAAATTTAAAATTATCATATTTTTGTTTATCTCTGTACAACTTCTTTTAAAGTTTAGAATTAAGTGAGATGTGGTGGCACGTGTCTTTAAACCCAGTTTTTGAGATTCAGAGGCAGGTGATTCTCTCTGAGATCAAGCCCAGCCTGGTTGACATAGTGAGTTCCTGGCCACTTGGGGCTAAAAAGAGTCCCTGTTTCAAAAACCAAACAAAACAAAGCAAAAATAAATAAATAAATAAAGGAAGGAAGGAAGTAAAAAATAAAAACAAATACAACAAAACCCCAAAACAAAAAAATAAAGTTTAGAATTACAGAGGAAATAATTCATATTGACTTAATTTTTGTTTCTTTGCTGTTTGTGCCTTTGCTTTTGAAATGATATTATAGCATAACAAAATATTTTATCTGCTAAATAGAGTATTAAACTGCCTCCTAATGACTTAGTGTTACACCCATAGATTAGTGCATCTCTCAGCTCTCACCAGCGGAGCTTCTTTCAGCAGATGGTGATTAACACAGAGGCCCACAGCTGGACAGTAAGCAAGAGTAAGAGAATGTGGCGTGCTCAGCCCTAAATGGGACACCAATATCGCATTCTGCCCCTCCAAGTCTCAGGGATCATGGTGGAAGAGGGGGCAGAAAGATTTTAAAAGGCAGAAGTGGTAGATGAATACAAGGAAACTACGTTGTATAAATACCACAGGGTAGTTGCACATGTGAACTCACAGAACTTATAATAGCATGCACAAGACCTATGCATGGCCAAGCCAGAGCAAAAAACAAAACAAAACAAATGAACAAAAGAAAAACCAGCAGGAAGCCCCATGCCTCCATCCCTAGCTGAGGATCTATTTAGGAGAGGAAAAGTCAATTTCCTTTAATGGTACGATGCCTGGTAAGTTGACCACACTCCAAGGGACCCACATGCAAGAACATTTGAGGAACACATTTGACTCAATATACCTTTTAAAAAAGAAAAATAATAATAGTGGACAAGAAGTCCAGGTGGAGGTTGGTAAGGCAGTGGTAAGATTATTAAAATACATTATTTTAAAATACTGAAGAATCAATAAGAATATACTTTAAAATTTGTGTATAAGTATAAATCAGTATTTATATTCCAGGCTCACTCTTCCACTCTGGAAAGTTCTTAAAATTTATACCTTTCTTTTAGATTTTAATTCTGCTATTCTTGTGTCTTCATTTTTGTGACTAACATCTTTATTTAGTGTTTTCATTTTTATTTTTGCCATTTTCTTTGGCATTTTGGGCTCACCCCCATCCTATATGCAATTTTATTAACTTAAGCCTGCTCCTTCCTATTGTAAATACAAAGTTTTATTTAGCTTCTTAATTTTCTTTTACATTATATTTTTTTCAAAAAGTGTTCAACATGTCTGCTTTTTAGCCTTTACACTAAATATAGCCCCCAATCATATTTTAGGGAGTTTTGTCGATTTAAATTTCTACTAAATTTCTTAGATATCGGCTCATATTTTCTAGTGCTTTTACAGAAAAAACATAAACCGTATGCTTTATGAATCTATACATTGTTTAATTTTCTGTTTCATCACATTGAACAGAGGCAGAGCTATTAAAATTTGAGTACTTTTAATTCCCAATGCTTAACTGCCATTCACCTATACTGGTTATTTTTGGTTATACCATAGTGTTGCTATTTATGCTTTAGTTCTCTATGGACATAAAGGAATCCTCTCTTTGTCCTGATTGCAGCACATTTCCTCAAAGTAGTTGCTAATCCAGGATGCAAGACTTGGAGTCTTCAGAAATTGAATGGCTGAATAATTTGGGAGAAGAATGACCATATAGCTCTCTTATCCTTTCTAACTGAGACAGACGTTCTATCCTGGGTCAATGCATTTGGTGAGGTAGAACAAACCCCTTCTTTCCCAGCAGTATATATTGTGTCCCTTCCAAGTATATAGGGAGCATTTTAAATGTGTATCATAATAAACAAGTGTAATTAATGAAATTTTCATATACATTTTACCATTTAATATTTATTTAGTAGTTGTAGAAAATTTCCCATAATTTGCCTTTGTGAACTTTTAAGTATTTGGATAAATAAACATGTTGCTTCTGTCTTTATGCCATCTTAAAACAGCAACGGTAGGTTCATCTAAAGCAACAAAAGGATTTTAAGGAAATGCTGTTCCTAGACTTACTCTTTGTATATGATTTCACTATTGGATATAATTTTAAATACTACAAAGCATTTTAATACATTCAAATTTTTAGGGATTTGTTTTATTTATGTATATGTATGTGTGTCCAAATGCATGTGCATGCCCATGCTGCAGAGGCCAGAAGAAGGCATTAGATTTCCTGAAGCTGGAGTTAAAGGTGGCTGTGAGCTGCCCGACACAGGTTCTAGGAACTGAACTCTGGTCCTCTATAGAGAAGCAAGTGCTCTTAACTTCTGAGTCATATCTCTACCCCCAATAAAGCATCTTAAATCATCTTCTACCATTTGTTAAACAAAGTTATTGAGGAAGAGGAAATGGAAATAGGTTAAATGATTTTGCCAGGAGCACTAAGAAGGTGAATGAAGACTTGTAGTTAGATTTCTTAACTCAATGAATTTTTCCAGTACTCCATATTTTTCTTCTAAACCAAGTTAAGCCCTTGGAGATATTGAAGTACTTTGTTGAGCACACTATTCATTAGCCTTTCAAAATGATCATATTACATGCACATCCAATGTGAATAATTTGCTAAAGGTGCACATATGTTTATATCCTTTGTGATTTTTATTATAGAAAATTATGGTATAGCCCCAGTAAATGTCAATTAAATTTTCTCTATTTTTTGATGATCCATCCTTCTAGATTCCTTCACTGAATTTCACTCTACTTCCAAATTTCTCCACTTTTCTGATGGATGATCATGGTGTGGTTGATTTCCATTTCATATGGCTTGCTCTATGATTATCATTCTTCAGATTTAGTTACTTTATTGAGTAATAAGTCCTTATAGAATTAAAAAAATATATAGATGCGTAAAGAACAAAGCTGTTACTGTTTTTCCATAGGCTTCTGTTTTCTGAAGAACAGAGTCTGGTAAAGAGAAGAAAAACCAGGAGCAGAAAAGAGAGAAAACATTTATTCTATACAGGAAAGAAAGTGTACACAAATTTTCTCGAAAGGTTTGATTAATATTTGAGATTGCTCATCTTCAAATGAGAGGCAATCTTTTTAATTATAAGAATGAGCTTTCCCCAGCTGGGCTTGGTGACACATGCCTTTAATCCCAGCACTCCAGAGGCAGAGGCACTCGGATCTCTGTGAATTCAAGGCCAGCCTGGTCTAATAGTGAGTTGCAGGCCAGCTGGGGGCCTGTCTCAAAAAAGATGTAAAAAAATTAGCTTCCCCAAATAAATTCTACAGAAAGCCATTCATAAAGTGTAATCGTACAAGCTGAGGCCTCTCAAACCCAGACAGGAGTGTTCCATCTAGTTGGGCTATGTTTTTCACTGAGCTTGTTTTAAACTCTCCAAAGAATGCCAGCTACTAATCTTAACACAAATATATAATATTGTTAGTTTTTTCTACAATACTGAAACTTAGAATGATAATGTACCTGCAATTATTACTAATGGGACCATAAGACATTTTTCTCATTTATTTAACTTATTTAGCCCAGAATGTCCTTTCTCATTAGGCAGACATTTTTATTAATGCATGGCATCTATCTACATAGAGTGGAATTTTTGGACAGTCAATGTCGAAGTAATTGTGTTTGATTGATTTAATTTACACTTTGTAAATAAATGAATAAAAGCATTACCACAATAAAAAGCACTCTTAAAAATCAAATCATTGTGGAAATATTCCCATGTGTATTTATTTAATTTTTTGGTCCATGAGATTCTTGATTATATTAATCATATTCTAGAACAAGAGAAACATTGGCATGCAATAGAGGCAATATTAAATTTTGATTACAGGTTTGTAATTATATTAAAGGCTTGGAAGATCTTTCATGAAGAAGGGTAAAAAAATAAATGTGATTGATTATCATTTTTCCCAGTTCAAGCTAATTATTCTCGAAATTATGTTTTTCTTCAAAATATTTTGCAATTTCAAAAGTATTCTGTATTTCCCATTTGTCCTGCAATGACTTTCTTTGATGTTCTAAGGTTTCTCATAATTTTTTAATCTTTTCCTGGAGTCTCTATTCTCTCTGCTTAGCACATTCCACCAGACACACTTTCCTAAGAGCATTTGGACTATATCTTGTATTGTTCCAAAGCCTTCAGTGGCATTCTTTTCCTTTGACATGAATTCAGCCCCTAGTCTGGGTAGAAATTCCTTCACTCTGTATTGTTGGCTTTATGCTAAAGAAGTATCTGGATTTCTTTCTAATCAGACTAATTCTGATTTTCCCCAACATTGCAATCAGCGTGCTTGTTTTTCTTTCTTCACTTTCTGCCTTTCTGGGAGTACTTGGTTCACTTTTCTCCAATGAGCATTAAGCATCACCACCTGGTTCAATCCCTGGCTCATTAGAGTAGCTTCCCACTTCTCTCTCCTTCCAAGCTGTTGTGTACTAAACTTCTACAATTTATATGTGAGTGTTCCTCCCCTTTCTTTAAAAAATGCTTAATTGCCAATAGATATAATTTGTCATATGTTATATTAAATTGTAAGCAAAATAACGTCCTAGCTGACAAAAATTATAAGTAGTTTTATTTATATTATCTAGTCTTTAGATTTAGGTATTATCTACATTAGATTTTATGTAGTAGTTTTCTTAATATCTATAGAAAACATGAAATCATATTCTACTGTGCTTTCTCTTGTATTTTATAAATATATAATTACAAAATTGCAATAAAATATTTAAGTTATAACTTTAATAAGTTTGGGTATTAAAGAATTGTATGTTGAGGATAGAGAGAGAGCTCCGTGGTTAAGACAACTTCTTGCTCTTCCAGCAGACAGAAGTTTGGTTCCCAGCACCTACACTGAGTTGTTCTAAGCCTGTAACCTCAGTTCCAGGAGATCTTACACCCTCTCTTGGTCTTTGTGGGCACACACACCCATGGAATTCAAATGTATATATATACACATAAATAAAAATAAATCTTAAGTATAATAAATTTTTAAGCGTTTTCTTATTATTTCCCGTATTTGCTAGTGTAAAGAGCTGTGAAAATGGTCTCCAGTTCCAGAAATCTAACACATTAAAATCTCACTTCTTGCTCATGTAACATCCCACTGCAGCATTGCTAATAATTTGAGGAAGACCTGAAATGGAAAGGACCTGTCTCCACATAGCTCTCCTTGGGCCTTGGGCCCATCCCATTAAGGATGCCAGAGAGGGCCTGATTATTTGGCATGTGTTAGCTAGATTCCAACTTTCTTGCTTTGACACCAGCCCCAGTCATTTGATTCTATGGTTCACATCTTTGCTTAGCTAGTTAGAACCAGACCAGCTGATACCCATCACCTCAACTGGAGCCTAGGCTCTTTCTCCCTCCTGGAGAGCTCCTGACTACCCTGCTTGGATCCACCCAGATCCTCTAATAAGAAATCAAAGAGAGAACCTGAAGTTCAGATCAACTAACTATTCCTACCAAATCAGAAAACAACCAAGGTATATCAAAAATATAAACAGAATCAAACTTCAACACAACAAAAGCAAGCTTGTGTATATCAAATACACAAGCAATGAAAGAAATCCATATGCCCAAACACAAAGAAAAATTGAAATATGAAAAACCCAAATAATATGTCCCCAGCAAAATCCACCAGTCCTATAGACATGTTCTACAATGAGAACTACCTAGAGGAACCCCAGGACAGAGAATTTTAAAAAACAATAATAAACATGATCAAAGAATTCAATGAATTTAAAGGACACATAAATAACTCAAAGAACTCAAAGAAAATAAGGTGCAAACTCCTGACCGAAGCTAAAGAAAATGCAAACACATGGCTGAATGAAATGATAAGGACAATCAGGATTTGAACAGTGATCTCACAAAAGAAATTGAAATACTAAAGGAAACTCAAGTTGAAATGAACATGGAATTGAAAACTCAATAAGCCAATTTCAGATGAGAAGAGAAAGCCTCACCAATAGAATGAAATGAAAAACAGAATATCAAGACTGGGCCACAAAGTTGAAGAGTAAGACTGCTTGAACAAAGAATAGGAAAAAAAATCTGGGGATGGAATATGAAGAAAATGTGGGACACCAAGAAAGGACCAAATATATACATCATAGGCATGGATGATAGAGAAGAATTCCAGGTCAATGACATTGATCAGATCTTCAACAGAATTAAAAAAGAAAATTTCCATATATTAAGGAAGGACATACTCATACATATACAAGAAGCACACAAAACACCAAATAGATAGGATCAGAACAGAAACTTCCCATGGCATATAATAGTAAAAACACTAAATGTACTGAACAAAGAGAGAATTTGAAAGCTGCAAGGGAAAAACAAGTTATATATAAAGGAAAACCCATCAGAATTACATCTGACTTTTCAATGCAAACTATAAAAGCCAGAAGAGTTTAGAGCAAAGTATTCTGCATTCTAAATAATCATAGATGCCAACCCAGAATATTTCAACCAGCAAAACTGTCTATTGTAATTGAAAGGGAAAGAAAAATCTTCCATGATACAAATAGATTGAAAGAGTTCATGTCCATCAAACCAGTCCTACAAAGAATGCTCAAAGAAATACAAAAGACTGAAGAAAGGAATGGCCATAAAAAGAGGGTACATACAGAAAGAAAAGAAATGAATATATAATTACTAAAACATAAAATAGTACCAAAAACACAAACAGAAATTAAAATGACTGTAACTAATTCAAATATTTTAATAACTTTAAGTATCAATGACCTCTACTCCACAGTAAATAGACACAAACTAGTGGAACGAACTCAGAAAAAATATCCATCTTTTTGTTGTCTACAAGAAACTCATCTCACTTTAAAGGAGAGGCACTACCTTAGGTTGAAATATGGAAAAGTTTCCAAGCAAATGGTACGAAGATGTTGATGTTATTCTATATATTATTCTATATATTATAAACAATATATTAATATGTAATATATATTACGAAGGTGTTATTCTATCTGAAAAATATAATTAAAATTAAAATTAATCAGAAGAAATAAAGAAGGTCACTTCATTATGATCAAGGGAATAATTGAGCAAGAAGATATTGCAATTATGAACATATATGGACCAAATTATGGTCACCCAATTTCATAAAAAGAGTACCATAGGACTTCAAGTAACAGATTATCCCCAACTCAGTAAAAGTAGGTGACTTGGCTGTAGTACCCCACTTTCTTCAATACACAGATAATTGCACAAAGAATAAACAGAAAAACATTTGAATTGAATGATATCAAACATCGAATGAACCTAACAGACATCTACTGAATATTTCACCCATGCACCAAAGAATACACTTTCTATTCAGCAGCCCACAGAAGAGTCTCTAAAGTTGACTACATAATGGGGCACAAAATAGATAAAAAATATAGGCAGACTCAGCCCAGTTAACCAAACAGAAGCAAGAGCTCTCTTCTGCCATGGCTTTTTATACAGGCTGCCATCAGAAGGTAACACCCACAGTTAGAATGCATCTTCCAACTTCGAATGATCCAATCAATAAGGTCTCTCTCATTTCAGTTACTCCCAGATCCAGTCAAGTTGATACCCATGATTAGCCATCACAAGTCCACCCCTCATCAACTTGACTTGAGATCCAATGGCATCTCCTTATGTCATGCTTAATTTTCAAATGCAAGCAACGGCAAGGTCATAATATGACATAACTATCTCTTCATACAATGACCAATGCATTATATATCTTAGAATAGGTGGTAAGGTCTTTGAGGAATGCTTAACCCTTTAGCATTTCATAACCTAAATATGAAAATATAGATTTACAACATGTAACTGGTTAACACTTATCTTAATTATGCATTCAAAAGGGAGCAACACAAATATCTGTTTAATATATGTGTATATATGCAAAGACTATTCTTAACCAAATAGGACAAAAACACTCGCATCAATTACAATCCACATTTTTGCAACTGCTCACATGGCCTAAGTTGATATTTATGACTACCTTCCTCTACTACCTGTATTTCCTCCACCATCAGCAAGCACCTTTGCAGGTCTTGGCTCCTTTCCTAGAGGAGTGACCCATACTTTCATCCCTAAAGGGTCTTGGCCATTTATTGTCCTATATGAATTGGGTTGCTGCAATTTCCCATTGACCTTAATCACATGACATGGTAACACCAAAAGGCACCCTAAGGAATCTCCTGCCTTTCAGACATAATCTTGGTTACATGCATTGTGGAGAAACAGTCCAATTTCCCCCTGGGAGTCTAGACCAATCACCCCCTCCTAATACTGTTATTTCTTTCTTAGCCTGTTTACTGAAGAGCATCAGAAGTCCAAAGTGGCCAGGGGGAAGGAAGTCTTAGCTTCCAGTTCAATGGGATGTATGCTGTGTCTCTTGGCAGAAGCACTCCCTCCTCTGGAACCAAAATTTCTAAGCCAGCAGAATGCAAAGTCACAGGTACAGGAAGCAAAAATTTTCCTAGTGGGTCAGCTAGGAGTGATAGTGGGTGGAATTGTTCCCACTTCCACCACTTGATTCCTGGACCTGTGAGTCCTGGCTATAGGCAAAACAGTACCATATATTGGATGCTGGTTCAAAGTATATACTGCCTTCTGGAGGACCCTGCCCCAGCCCTCAGGCTATTGTTGTATATAGTCTTAATGTTCCATCCAGTCCAGTGCTCTCTAGAATTTTATCATAAATGCATGTTGGATTTCGTCAAATGCATTTTCTGCATCTAATGAGATGATCATGTGATTTTTTATGTCCATTTATATGATTAATTACATTTATTGACAGGTATATTGAACCTTCCTTGCATATATAACTCAAACCTTCTTAATCATGGTGTATGATATTTTCTCTGTGTCTGTTTGTGATTTGTGAGTATTTTGTTGAGAATTTTTGTACCTATGTTCATTTGAGAAATAGGCCTATAATTTTCTTTTTTTGTTGTGTCTTTCCTTTTTTTTGCAGTACATAAAAACTGGAGTAATAGAAGGAGTTTGGGAGTTTCCCCTCTGTTTCTATTTTTTAGAATAACTTAAGTAGTACTAGTTGTAGATCTTCTCTGAAAGTCTGGTAAAATTCTGTTGTGAATCCATCTAGACCTGGGCTTATTTTAGTTGGAATGTTTTGTACTACTGTTTTTTTTTTAATTTTTGTTTTACGTGTATGTGTATTGCTTGCATGTAGGTAAGTGCACCCATGTTGTGCAATGCCTGTG
>NW_008340785.1:949821-977589 GCF_000622305.1 Nannospalax galili
AGTGAGTATATATCCTGATGTTACCACAAGATCTAGGAAAATACAAAGGAATCATGAGTGGCCTGGCGTAGAAGGAGCTTGAGAGAGGGGGATAGTAGTAGGGGGTAGCAAGAGTTATACAGGGGAAATGAGAGAGAGACAAATAGCATTTAGACAGGGTGAAAAACCGGAAGGAAATACATTAGTTCAAAGTCCTACTGAAAAATACACACACATATATAGGAGTGCATAAGAATGGCTGAAGAGCATATAACATAAAACACAGTGCCAGGTAGAAGACGTCTCCTTTGGAATTGTCTCTCAGAGCAATCCAAGAGACTTTCAAAACAACACAGGCTATTGCCACAGCTCTTGATTTCCTCCTGTATTTTGAACGTGAGACCTTACTTCTTAAGACAGGATGTACTTCAGGCACAGAACTTGTAGCAATTTAGATGGAACTGGCCTGGAAGCTATCTCTGCAAACTATCTCTCATGGTAATCAGAGGATACTATGGGAGGTCCCAGGGGAGAAAACCAAGCAATGGTCCGTCCTATCCTGCTGTAAATCCTAACAAACAACTCTGACTGACCCAGCAAACTATTCTACTGATGCGGTAGTGGCACTTTATTGTAGGGGTATTCCACAGCTGTCTTATTAGAATTAAGACCTGCTTAATGGGAAGGAACTTATGTGTGGTACTGTAAACATAGCCAAATACAGATGGTTGGAGAGGTCATAGATCCTAGAGAAAAACATTTTGCCACATCCTTAGACCAACATAAATTCTTAGTGTATTCTAAATATGAATCCTCATATTTACAGACATGTGTGCCTCCCAGCACTCATCAGTGAAGCTTCTTTTTGCAACAGATGGAGACTAACACAGAGTTCCACCACTGGTCAAACATGGAGAATAATTGTCTGTGAAAAGGTTAGCCCCAAGTGAAACATGTTCTGTGCAATTTCTACACACGAATGCATCTTTCAGTTCTCAGCAGATAAGTTTTCTTATGCAAAAGATGGGGGTTAACACAGAAACCCACAACTGGCCAATGTGCAGAGGACAAGAGGTTACAGAAAGTTCATCCCTAAGTGGACACCTGTTTCAAAATTCTGCCTCCCAAGGCTCAGGGATCATTATGGAAAGGGGTCAGAAAGATTGTAAGAGCTGGAGATGGTAGATGACCACAAGTATATAGAGTTTTCTAGACAGCTGGTCAGTTATATATAAGAATTCACAGCAATAGAGACAGCGTGCACAAGTACCAGGCAAGCTCAAACCAAATAAAATCCTAGCATGGGTATGGGAAAGTGGGTAAGAAATACCAACCCAAACCAAATAATTTTTGGCAACTGATGGTTACTGGGATGGGGAGAGACAGTGTCTTATAGGGGTGGGACTCTTGGTACATTGACCAGTGTACAGTGGATGGACCCAGGCTTACAGACATGTGGGACACAAATCAGACTCTATAGGTCATGTATATATTAGTGGAGTACACTGAATTGTGCAGGGGGTAGTAGGGGCAGGTGAAGATGGGGTAGGGTATCTAAATACCATCAAATTATATTGTATGAAAATCACAAAAATTCCTTAGAAGTTTTTTAATCAGAAAAATATATCTGAGAATTAAGACTTAAAGAAAGCAGTGCTGGGGATTCAAGTACATTCATATTAAGCTATGGCTTTATTACACTTTTGTTATAAGAAAGCTTGAGATCACTATTCTTAGTTTTCTTTTGGTTGATGCACAAACTCGTAGAGTATGATAGGCCTTTGGTTTATGGGAAGTTTTATTTAAAGTGAGATAGAGAAGGTCTATGAACTTTTGCTAAAAAGGGTATTCGGTTACTGAAGGGCACAGAATGTATAAACTCCCTCAAGAATTTAGCCCACCTCCGTTAGGGATCAGACTAAGAGCTCTGCAAACAGTGAGTTCTTTTCTGTACTCAGTTGGGTCTCATTCCTCAGCCCATGGGGAAATTACTTTCCTGCCCTTATCTTTTCTTCTTTAACTATGGTAGAGTTAAAATCGTACATATATCTTTTGGAAAAAAATTGAAAGTGTGAATGGAACTAACTCATAAGGTATAATTTAGCCATCTAGGGGGGATTTTATGTACTTGACAAACAGAGTGAAGTCAATTTTATTTTATTAAGCTTTTGCCTAATCAAAGTTTACCAACCATATGACCTCAGAGAACAGCAAAGAGTTCTACTGCTCGATATGCAAATCTGCTCTGCACACACGATAAAAATAGCTAATGAACACTTGTCAATAAACATATGTACCTGATTTCAATCCTACAAATAAGTGAGATTCTCAAGCCTTAGATTGAGAATTTCTAGAAGAAAGGCTAAAATAACCCGAGGAACATAACATGAGGTGAATATATTGGCAGTATGTACACATTTTTATTATTTTATCTTATTTTTAAATTTTATTTTTATTGAATTTTTGTAATTTTATACATTATTTTTGATCATATTTAGGTCCCTTCCATTATCTGCATTGCTCTTATAGCTTCCCCCATAATAGTTATGTCTCCAACTGTCCTTCAGTGTGCATCTATCTACTGGAACCTGGTTAACCTGTCTAGCATCACTGCCTTAAAGAAAACCAAGGCTCCCTCTCCCAGTAGTTATTGGTTGCCAATAGTTCCTCAGCTAAGGTCAGGACTTCTTCCCCACTTCTCTACTTCTATGCTGGGCTTTTGTCTGGTTTGAGCTTGCATGGGTCTTGTGCATGTTGTTACCAATTGGTGTGAGTTCATATGAGTAACTTCCCAGCTGTCTGGAAAGCTGCTTCCTTGTAGGCATCTACCACCTTTGGCTCTTAAAATCTTTGTGCCCCTTCTTCCACAATGGTCCAGAAGCCTTGGTTGACAGAAGTTGTATATAGGTGTCCTATTCATGAATAAATTTTCTGCAATCCCTTTTGCTCTGCTTTTTAGCCATCTGTGGGTTTCTGTGTTAATCACCATCTGTTGCCGAAGGAAGCTTCACTGATGAGAGGTGAGAGATACATTAATATTCCCTTTTTGTCTTAAATATATTTTTATTTTTTTATTGAGCTTTTGTACATCTCTTACAACAGTTCTTAATCAAATTTAAAAACCCTTCCCTATCCATGCTTCCCCAGCTCCCCTCTAGACCTCTTCCGTACATGTTATTCTTCCGTACATGTTAGGTCTTATCCAGTGAAGCATTTATACCCAGGTGTCTTTCAGTGCAAATTTGTCCACTGGAATCTAGTCAGCCTATCTAGAGATCATAAAGCATACTTTCCCTCACCCAGTAGTGATCAGTCTCCAACAGTTCTCAGCCTTGTGCTGGCCCTTAACACATTTCTCTTGCTCCACTCTGGGCCCTTGTCTGATTGAGTTGGCATGGGTCCTATGCTCAATGCCACCATTGCCACAAGTGCACATATACAAACTTCCAGGCACCTGAAAGCCTCTGCTTCCCTGTGTTCAGGAACCAGTTTTGGCTCTTACAATCTTTCCACCAGCTCTTCTGCAATGATTCCATTGATATTATTTTTGCCCCCTGTTCTGCTATGTTCCCTAAACCTTAGGCATAGAAATTGCATTGTAGATGTTTCACTTAGAGCTGAGCAACTCACAGACACTCATCTGCATTTTTTCCAGTTGTGGAACTTCACAATAATCTCAATTTTGTTGCAAAAAGAAGCTTCTTTGTTGAGTGGTGAGACATACACTTGTCTGTAAATTCAAGGATGCATATTAATAATGCAGTAAGAAATTATAGGTCTAGGAACATGAGAAAGATAAGATATTTCTCTAGGATATATGACCTCTCCAGCCATGGAGATACACATTTTTGTAAAGGTAAAGGATGAGGCTGGTGAGATGGCTCAGCTGTTAAAAGCATTTGCTGCTCTTGCAGAATCCAGGTTTGGCTCTCAACACTCACATGACAGGTAGCAATCATCTATAACTTCAGTTCCAGGAAATTTGATGCCCTCTTCTGGCCACTGTGTTCACTGCATGCACATGGAACTTTAACATATATGCAGACAAAAACACTCATATACATAAACAAAGAATTAAAGGATAACCTATAGTAGGCTTACATTCTAACAGACTTATTAATATTCAGAGTTGAATAATAGTGTCTTTGCTTCTTTTTCTTCCAACCTTTAAAAATCTCCAAATCAGTGTACATAGATAACCCAGTAATATCAGGCATATTACTTAAAACCTGGCTTTACCAAAAACACAGTGGGTTTTTTTTTCTCAAATTATTTAAGCTTTCTGCACTTAAATTTTCTAATCTGGATAGTAGCCCCAAAATATTCTTTATAGGCTACTGTGTGAATGAAATGAGTTAGAATGAAACCTGTTTATACTTCAGGCTCTATTAATGTTAACTGATGTCAGCAATTCTATTACAACTCCAGGGACAAGACATGAATGGCCCTTCTTTTGGGCTGTATTTATGTCTTCCTTTAGTTCATTTATAGGAATTGCAGCCCAGTAGTGATAAGAATAATTTGACAACAATCCCATGCATCCCTGCCTTCATCTCTTTCTGTGAAATATCAGAAATAGAAGATTATAAGTCAAATTTGAATTATTTTGGGGAGAGACATTTTAAAAAATCACTTGATGAAGTTTTGCCACATACATTGATTGAGCACAGTGTAAGACTTATTGGGAGATAAGACTGAACAATTATTCAGGGTAAAAACACTGGGAAAGAAGAAAGAACATTCCCTATTCTATTAGGAGCTTTATTCTCCTGATTTGAGATTGACTATACGGGGTTGGGTTATGCTTCTCATCATTTTTTCCTTATACAATTTGACTTTCACAGTTGTTTCCTGTAGTTTTCAAAGTTAGAGCTCTAACTATGCTACATCATCTAATAAAGGTACCCAAAGTATCTAATAATCAATTTCATAGACTTCGAAGAGGCTAGTCCATGTACATAATTGTGCATGGAATTTTATTTTCCTTTTCCTAGAACATCACCAATGGAGCAATGGTCCTGTACATGCCCTCAGTTAACATTTCTATATAAAAACTATTATCTGTGATAATCCAATTCTAAGACTCTCAGAACTATTAGGCACTGGACAGGCCAAATTTGTAGAATGCCTGCCATGCCTTGTGGGTAAATATGAGTCTTATTCATCCTTTGATGCCTAAGCACTAATGTGTTCTGTCTCACAATGCCAGTGCAAGGACTATCTGAGCAAGCCTCACACTGATTCTCTGCCTGGAAAGATTTCACATTTGAAATGGCATCTATGTATTCTGGAACTTGAACTAGAATGTTTCAGTTCAACTGTTATAGGATCAAACTGAAAATGGGTAAGTTTTAGAAAAGAATTACAGTCACTAGGTGCATAGTATGCTAGTCTACAGTTCCTAGCAGGCTCTCTGCCTTCTTACCTTAGGGTACAGTTTCTAGTGTCCTTGTTGTACCAGAAGGCACTGTTAAATAGTGATGGTTACTCGAGACTGAAAGACAAATTTTCCATGTTTTTGAACTTTGAACATAGGCTTAGGAGCCCTGAATATATTTCATTTTGTAGAAAGAGAACAAGAGAAAACTGTCTATGCAGAGAAAAAGAACAAAGAGAATGTACAGTAAGGAAAGAAATGAATATTTGTATTTTTTTGTTTTGTTATTATTTTATTTTTATTTATTAATAGTAACAAAAAATTAGGAATTACAAAAACAAGTTAAGTGAAATGTGGAAGCATGCCAAATACAAATTCATTTTCACAACCACACAGGCAACATAAATTTGTTGAAATTGTTTCCTGAAGTTTGACTATTTTAAACATAGTCATAAAGGGAAGACATTCAGATGATTCACATGGACTTGATAGCAGATGAAGACACTGCTTTCTCCAAACTGACAAAACCCAGAGTCCTAGTATATGAGAAGATGTCCATAGACCCTGGATCTTAAAAGACAGTATGATGTTTATAAAGACTACAGGCAGAGAAAGCCCAGAAAGCTTTCAGTGTATGCCCTAGAGGCTTCTAGAGGATTGTAGGACTTGAACCCAATGTGATGCTGTTGTTTGTCCTGTGCAAAGTTCTGTTTAGCAGATTTTCATGAATGGTCCTCAGATTACATGGATCTATGGTGGTGAAGACAACAGCTGCCTTATTTACACAAAAGCAACAGAATTTAAGAGGATTGTTGGCTTGCTCTTGGGTATTCAGTGTTGCAGGGTGTGGTGGTTTGAATGAAAATATCCCCCATAGGCTCCAAATATTTGGACTTTTTGTTTGCAGATGGTGGCACTGTTTTAGGAGGCCTTAGAAGGTGTAGCTATCCTGGAGGAAGCACATCATTGAGGGTGGGCTTAGAGAATTCTTAAGCCTTGCAGGATGGATCTCAAGTTGCACTTGTTTCCTGAGCCCACTTGAAGGTGTAAAAGCTTAGCTTCTGCTTCTCCTCCAGCCACTTCTACCACCATGCCTCCCTGACAAGATGGACTGCAATTCCTCCAGAAATGTAAGCTTAAATAAACTCTTCCTTCTATAAATCGCTTTGGTCAGTGTTTCTATCACAGCAACAGAAAAGTGACTAATACAGTAATTGGTACCAGGGAGTAGGCTGTTGGCTGTGAAGAACCTGACCATGTGGGGTGTGGAAGAAATGTGGAAGACTTTGAAAGGTTTGGCTAGAAAAGTGGTTGATTGATGTAAGCAGAGCTGAACAGGCCATTCTAGTAACTGCCTGGAAGAAAGCAGTGCTGAGAACAATGTAGCTCCAGAGGGAAATAAGGACTTAAGCAACACTTGGGATATTTTGGCAAAGAATCTGGCTGGAGTCTGCCCTTAACCAAAAAGCTTGCCTGAGGCTAAGTTGAAAAACAATGGACTAATTTCTCTGGTGGAAGAAATTTCAAGACAGACTAATGTAGAAATATTGGAATGGCCATCAGTGCTGAATATTATGCAGATCTACAGTAAAAAAGAGAAAATGGTGCAGAAAAAAAATATAGTTTGGATTGAAAAGAGCACTAGTAAGATAAACAAAGTCTTTGCATGTGCTGGAGAGGACCCCCTTTGATAAGGAGACTAAAGTGATTAAGGAGGAGCCTAGAGATTCTCACTTAAACAATGGAGAGAGTTTCTCCAGAGCAAGACCACACCCAGTTAAGCCTCCAACTTGTGAAATGAGAAGCTGCTGGGACCAATGAAGAGAAAACCTTCTAAAATGGATAAAGCAGGCTGGAGTCTATCAAAAACTTGCAATCAAACTTGCATTGTTGGTCACCTGGTGCTGGTTTTAGAAGCATGAAAGATGCAAGAGTGAAGGGGCATCAGTTCTCTTCCGAGGTTTCAGGGAGCTGCTGAGGACAGGCAGTGTGCAGCAGGGGTACTTCTGCATAGAGAAGGCCCTGATAAGCCATTGTGTGAAGTTAAACTGTAAAGGTAAAGCCTAGTTGGCAATGGAGACCCCAAGTAGACATTTGTGATGCCAGAGCTGTGAGACACCTGCCAAGAAGACCTGCATACTGGGAATGGTACCAGCCTAAGAGAGAAATGTGTGTTGAATGAAGTAAAGCTAGAGAGGCTGAGCCACCTAAGCCCTTTGGATGTCCCAGAAGGTGGACATGGAACTACTGGATTGGGTGTTTGCCTTGCTGGTTTTTGATCTTGTTTTGGTCTGCTATTTCTTCACTATGCCTCTATTCCTCTCTTTTGGAATGGTAATGTGTATTCAGGTCCACTGTATGTTGGGCGTATGTAATTTGATTTTTTTTTTATTTTTATTTTATAGGGACTTACAGTTAAGATATTTCCCTGAGTTTTAGAAGAGACTTTGGACTGTGGGCTTTTGAATAGTACTGAAACTGGTACTGACTATGGGGGCTTTTAAAGTTGGACTAAATGAATTTTTCATTTTATATGATCATGAGCCTCTGAAGGCCAGGGGGGTGGAATGTGGTGGTTTGAGTGAAAATATCCCTGATAGGCTCCAAATATTTGGACATTTCATTCCCAGATGGTGGTGTTATTTTGAAAGGTCTTAGAAGGTGTGGCTATCCTGCAGGAATCATGTCACTGGGAGTGGGCTTACAGAGTTCTTAAGACTTGCTGGATCTCCAGTTGCACTCTTGTTTCCTCTGCCCACTTGAAGATGTGAGAGCTTAGCTTTGCTCTTCTTCCAGCCACCTCTGCCACCATGCCTCCCTGACAAGATGGCTTGCAATTACCCTGGAACCATAAGCTCAAATAAACTCTTCCTTCTATAAATTGCTTTGGTCAGTGTTTCTATCACAGCAACAGAAAAGTGAATAACACATAGGGTGAGATGGCCTTGATGGTAACCACTATTCTAAACATGACTGAGTAAACACTTGCTCTTCTTGCTTTAAACAAACTGGTATTCCTGCTCTCTCCCAACATGTTCAAGAACTGGGAAAAAATTCTTTTGATTAAGGCATGCTGCTATGAGTCCTCCAAGTCACTTGTTGAGGGAGTTGAATTGCAGACTGAACAAGTGGAGTTCAAAGAGTTTTAGAATGGGATGATACATACGAGCTCAAATACTCAGCAAAGGGAGTTTTCTCCTTTCAAATAACAAGGAAAGGCATTTACAAGGAATCCCACCTCCATTACAATTTACTAATACTTGCCTCTGCACTAAAATCTAAATAATTTCTTTGGAGGGTCTACAGTCTGTTTTTTTGCGAATGAGATAAAGTTTTGAAAGTTTTGATTTTTTGTTATGTTAAATGCATGTGAAACATGGTACTAAGGGAATTTAATAATCAGAAACCCAAAGAAATAGAAGTGACTTACATATAACTGACTTCCCCTTCAGTGCTGAGCTTTAAGATTCATTCTCCATCTTTAACCCCTCTTGAATCTGAAACCTTTTATCATCATCTCTAAAGGGAAAGCTCTGACTCCAACAAGAGATAGTACTTATGTGCACAGTTGATGAGAAAGTGGATAGTTCTCCTTTACACTCTCTTTCTGAGCATATTTACCATGAAGATTTCATACCTTAGTCACCTGCAAGAATCATCAGACCAACACAAAGCTTGGTCATCTTGGTACTGGCTGTCTGACTCTTTCTTGTTGTAACTGGATGGTTTCATTTGTTCTAAGAAGGAAAATCAGAAGAACCTATCTCCTTCTCGATCAATTACCTAAACCACAAACTTTATCATTTATTAAATCTAAGGATACATTCTTATCAGTTCAGAAAGGAAACTAACACAGAGAAACAGGAAGAGATACAGCCAAGGTCTCTTTGTCAGCTGTAGATCACACAATGTTTGTTAGGCTGGGAAAGCCTAAACCTCCATCCTTTGAAATTTACCTGAGCTTCTCAAAAGAAACAAAACAAATTAACTTTTTGGATCAAGAGCTTTCTGTAATGCTTCATTCCTGGGCTTCTGTGTGAAGTACCTGCTGTCCCTGTTGGCACACAGATGATTTTCTGGAAAGCCAGGAGTGGGGCAATGCAGCTTTATGCTGCATCTAGTCTAGTATATGGCAGGGTAAGGGGACATCTGGGTTCTGGAGTTCCATGTACCAGGAAGAACCCCCAATCACCTTTTACCTCTGAAATGGTAAGGACTACTGAGAAATAATTATAAAAGCTTAATATCTAGTCAAGAAAATGAAATCCCCCCCAAAAAAATTAAAAGATAAAAATCGAAGAATGAAGTCAACTTGCCAAAAAAAAAAAAAAAAAAAAAAAAAAAAAAAAAAAAAAAAAAAGAAGCCAGGCTTGGTTGTGCATGCCTTTAATCCTAGGACTTGGGAGATAGGGACAGGAGGATCTGAGTTGGAGTGAGGCCAGCCTAGTCTACATAGTAAATTCCAGTGTCTTTTATACAGAAATAGCACCTTTGGTAGAAACATATTTTAAAGTGTTGGTTAGATCTCCACAGAGCTTGAAGTACATAAGTATCTGCATCATTTAAGTGTGTCTTCCCATAAACTCCACCTGAGTCTGAGGGACAATGGTAGCTAGCTGGATGGCTGTGTATTGAGAGGTGACAGATAGAACCATGCAGAGATGCTGCAAGTCTGTCATGCTACAGTGGTGACAGTAATGTTAAAGCAGTGTGGTTCCTCTCCACTGAGCTTCCCCACCCCTCCTGCAGCACAATTGGTCAGTCTTCCCTGGCATTACGTGCTCTCCCTGCAGCCTCCTCACAGCTGCCATGACTTCATAAAGGCTTTGTTCAGACCTGGGTCTGTTCCTCTGCCAGCCTGATGCAATTTCCTTTCTTGCTTCCAGCTTCAGGGCATCCTTTATTTTCTCCTAAAGCACTCTTAGAAATGAATGCCATAACCCTTCCCTCGCTAGCTTGCCACCCCCATTTCCTTTATTGCAAAAACAAAATAAGATTCATTGTTAAACAAGCAAATATTGGTGACAGTGATTGCAGCAGACACTTGTATATACTGGACTCAGCACTGTTCCATACACAGTGCTGTGTGCCTCTTATTAAATCTCTTTTGTGTTCACTCTCTTGTTTTGTTTTTTTTTTCCCCCAGTGGTTTCCTGGTGCTTTTGGAGCTCCTGGACATATCTGGTCATCTCTTCCTCTGAGTGGCTCTGGGCCTTCTTTGTCACAGGTCATGGTTGTGCAGACCTTGTTTCCACAGGCACAGACTCTACAGCATTTATAGTCCACCTCAGTCTCAGCTACATCTGCATATGTTTCATCCTCCAGGGCATGGTTCTTATCAGGAGGGTTGAAAGATGGTTTGAGGTGCTTGAGGAAGTCTTGGAAGCTGAGTTTCCAGTCTGCATTCTCATCAGACAGTTCAGTGAGAGCATCTACACAATGTCCTCTGAGCATCTTGTTCTGCTAGTTGGCATAGGTGGTGATGTTGAAGGCAGGTCATTCTGCTCCACAAATTTCAGGAACTCACTAGAGTCCAGGCCAGAGTCACCATTGTCAAAGTTCTTAAAGTACTTGTCTAGGATCTTACTGTAGTTGCTGTCTTTGGAGAACCAGCCATCTGAAATGACCTCAGCTTCTAGTCATTGGGTGATGCATACATAGTTGGAGCTCATCATGGTTGGCTTAATAGCCAACAATTGGGCTGGCAGATTAACTCACAGATTTCTTCTCTTTGCAGTGTCCATCATAATCAACTTGGATCTTTGATCCAGTGAGGGAGGCATCTTGATGCAGTTCACAGTGGTTAAGGTAGGTTTTGCCATTACTGCCACACACAGGCTTCTTGTGAGGTTTGCATTGCTCAATGCAGAGGCAGGTGGGCTCCCCCATCTCTTTGATGCACATTCCCAGCCAGCTCAACAAAACTCATTGGCTCAGGTCTTGGATTTGCTTCGTGGTAGATCTTGGATTTGCTTCATAGTTCTTCCTCGGCATGGACCATGGAGACCACCCCCAGCATCAGCATGAGTCAGCATGTGGTCAGGTCCAGGGCTCTGGAAGACATGTGGCAGGGTGGCCTTGGCAAGCTGAAGAAGGTGGGAGCATCACCATCGCCAGCCTGGGAGCACAAATGAATATTTGTAGTAATGGTTTTTATAAAATGGACAGAATCTGGACCAGCGACGTTTAATTAACCTTGCAACCAAAAAGCTACTACAAACTCACTGAGCCATGAGTTCTTTTGATCTGATCCCTTAGAACCTCAATTTGCTGCTCCACCCAAGGTAGTGAATGGATGTGCATATGCTTGAAAATTAACAAGTCAAAGCACTGAAAGGCAGTGCATCTCCACTGAAAACAATGAAGATTGAGAAGAATGCTTGACATTGTGTGTATGAGATGTTTTAGGTCTAGGGATGAAAGGGCAAGATTGATAAGAGGAGGGTAGATTCAAGGCTGTAATTCTCCAAAATTAATGCTGGAGAAATGGTTTTAAATAAAATTACGGCTGAGGCCTGGCTCAACAGCATAGTTTCAGAAGACATCTGAAGAAATGGGTGTCCTCCAAGTGTGGGCCATTCCTAAAAACTAAAGTTAAGAGACAGGTATTTATTCAAGTGTAACTGAAATGTTGCCATATTAATGCCAAAAAAATTCAAGGAAAAACCCCAGTTCATTCTTGAATATTAACTGCATATCTTCCTTTGAAGTCTTATTGTATTTATCTTAATAACACTTCTCTTCCATTTAAGCTGTCTGTAGCTGACTCTTTTTGTATACATGTAAGAATCCAAATACAAAGAATACAGGATTTCTTTTTCTTTTCTTCTGGTTGGGAATAGATTATCAGAAAGAAAGTCAAAATATAAAGAACAGAGGGAAAATGGAAAATTATCAGTATCCAGGAGGGGATGGAAAGTCTATACTCACAAACAGAAATACCCTAAATCCCATATAGCTAATGAGAAAATACAAAACTACTGCATAGAACTAGTTTATTGTACCAAGCTTCCTGCTTCAATTTCTGCCAAGAGAATGCTTAGAAAATGTTTTCAACTTTTTTCCTGGGATATTTTTTGGGGATCAGTTTTATACAAGGTAAAGAGATTAAGACATTTTAAGACACATGGTGATGATAAATGAAGAATGCTTGCTCACAAGCACTGACGTTCTTTAATGTAACTCCATGTACAAATCAAACAGGCTATGTAAACCGCAACAGCATGCATATCCAGTGAACAGTCTCCAAGCAAATATTATGCTCAGACATTCTCTAGGAAAGGCATGTCACAAAATATAAAGGCACTCATAAGAAAAAAATATTTCCAGATTAAGAAAAAAGAAACAAACTTTACTTCAAAAACTAAGGGACTAGGGACTCACTTTATGGTCTTTTCCCCAGTTTGTGATGAGTAAAAATGTATGTGAATAACATTATGAACTCACTTTGGGCAATAAGGAGGAATGCACAACAGAATTTTTCAGAGGCATCTAAATTTCTCTAGCAAAAGAGTCTATATTAATATATAGGCAATATGAATCTTAAAAGGGTGTTATCTATTTCTCTTATAGAAATTTAGCATTTTAAAATGTCAGTTATCTCAAAAGAGAATAATGCTTTATATCTGAGGACACAGATAATCATGCCCAGTTATATTGAGACACATTGCTAATTGGACTTCTAATTGTAACAGCATCAATTTCTTTTCTTCTCTCTGAATTCTCTTCTACTCCTCTTGTCACAATACCTCTGTTGGGAGTTTAAAGTCTGCCAATGAGGAAGCTTTCATTTGCTGGTTGAATTACTTGAAATGGCAGAGGTACATTGAAGCTGGACTCAGATAAGTTTGAACCTTTAAACAGACTATGTTATTGTTGAAACTTAATACACACGTAATCCCTGGCATTTGAGGGAACAGACTTTTATAAATTGACTGTAGTCATGTTATAGATTCGAGTGTGCCTTTCCAAACTTGTGTTGATACTTAGCTGACAATAATGCAATGTTGGGAGATAAGGCTATTGGAGATGCTTAGGTCAGCAGGTCTTGGCTCTGAAGATGGACTACTATCATTATTCTAGTAGTGAACAGCTGTCATGAGTACCTGCTGCTAACAAGATCAGCCTCTGTGGCTCTTTCTTCCTCCTGCCCTCTCTCTTCCATGTGGCACCTCAACACATGAAACCCTCTGTCTTGTTTTGATGTGGTACAAAGTTCTTAAGAGATAACTGAACCTTGATTTTTTTACTTTGCAGACCAGTGAGAAATATTTTTCCCTTATAAATGAGGCAGCCTATGGAAATTCATTATAGTATCAGGAAACAGACTAAGACATCATCTAACCACAGAGTAGATAGATTATTGGCCTCCAGCCGCTCCTCTTGTCTCTTTTCTGCTACAATTCATGCTGCTTAGGGTTGACTACTATTTTTTTCACACATTATTTTTTGGCTGGTTTGTTTTAAGGAAAAGCAGCCATGTAGTAGATTGTTCTTCATTGCCTGGCTTTTGTTCATAAATAGTTTGTGTATTATCACACTTCTGAGGCTATTTGTAATTTTTTTCATTCCCATTATAGCATAATGACTCACCATGTAAATATTCCACAATTTTCCCATCTACTAATGGTGGACATCTTTTTCTTTTAAGTCAGGCTTTGCTCTATATGACAGTACAGGGATTTTCATCATCTCCCCATGACCCAGAACATCATGTTTCAGCACTAACTACGAGTTTGAAAATTTTCTGAGTGACTGAAAGATTAAACATTCCAGTGTAGAATTTTTGATACTGTTAGGTATCAAATGCACACAGTTTTTGACCATCCTACAAATCACTTGCTTGTGTTTCATCAAGCTATTTCTAAAACAAAGCAATGAAAACAAAACACCAAACAAACAAATAAACAAACAAAAACTTTGTCTTAATATGAAAACTACACAGAAAAATTCTTGATGTGTTTTTTAAATGTTTAAAATTTTTTTTAATTTTATTTATTATTTTTATGTGTATATGTATATTGCCTGTATGTAGGTAAATGCACCCATGTCATACAATGCCCACAGAGGACAGAAGAGGCTGTTGGATCCCCTGGAACTGGAGTTACAGACAGTTGTTAGCTGCCGTGTGGGTGCTGGGGTTCAAACCTGGATCTTCTGCAAGAAGAGCCAGTGTTCTTAACCACTGAACCATCTCTCCATCCCCTATTTAAAAAAATTTTTTTACTTTTATTTTATGTGTATGAGTGTTTTGCTTTCATTTATGTTAGCACACCCATATAAGCAACGCCAGAAAAGGGTGTCAGATTCCCTGGAGCTAGAATTACAGAGGAATGTAAGCTGCCATGTGGGTGCTGGGAACTGAGTCCAGGTCCTCTACAAAAGCAGTCAATGCTTTTAGTGGTGAAGCCATCTTGCCAGCCTCATGTAATTTAAATTTTCTTTTAATTTTTTTTGTGTATTTCATACAGAACACCTCAAACAATCTTGATCATCTTTATCATGTCCCCACTGGGACCCTCCCATTAAACCCCCATTGGAGCCCACATACTTTGTCATCCCTGTAAGGCCCACTGGGTTGTCAGGGTCTACAGCTGTTCCCCAGTGCAAGTCCACCCACTGAGGTCTAGTTAGCCTATCTAGAGTCCTTTGTTTTAGGAAGATCAGCTCCTCCTCACCTAGTAGTATTGTCTGCCTGCGTTTGCATGGGATATGTGTACGCTGACACCACTGCCATAGAATCACATGAGCTGTTCCCCAGGAGCCTGTAGGACTCTGTTTCCATATGGCCATGCACGTCCTCCCTGGCTCTTATAATGTTTCTGCCCCCTCTTCCATGATGGTCCCTGAGCCTTGGGTGGGTGAAGTTTAATAAAAGGGTCTTGTCCAAGGACAATTACTCAGCAGACTCTTGATCTCTACACTTCGGCCATTTGTTACCTTTTGTGTCTGCTTCATGAGGGAGCTTCATTATTGCGAACTGAGAGACTCATTAGTGTCCACTTCTTTATCCCTGTTCTATGTTCCATGAGCCTTAGGTATAGAGGTTGCATTGTAGATGTGTTCTTGAGAAATGGGCGTTTGAAACTGTTGTCAATCTTCTCTGTGAGAAGAATGCTCGACTTAGGTAAGGTTATTTCTTATCAGCTCCACCCAGCAACAATGAAAATGTTCTACTCCCAGCCACAGGCAGGGGCATTTCACAGAGAAATGGCAGTGCATAAACTGAACCTATAGTGAGAAGAGGAAAGCCTGGATGGTTGGCAAAATGATGCTTATGGACAAATTTCTTGTTCAGTTCATTTTCTGAACAAATTTCTTGACTCAAACACTATGGAAAATTACCATCATCGATCAGTTAAATCCAATATTACCCACAAAAAGAGTCTTACTCTTAGAGTCCATGCAAATGCTTTGATATGTTGTTCTCAGCCATGGTTAAATTTTCTGAATGAAATTGGCTTTGTGAAGGATTTGCCTATAGAAGTTACCTGGAATTCAAGAGAATGGGATTGTGACACCTAGTTTCAGTCACTGGCTCCTGGGCCAAAAGTGGTGCTCTCATTTTATTTCTGTTGCTATGATAAACATCATGGCCAAAAATCAGCTTGGGGAGGAAAAGGTTTATTTCATCTTATACTTCCATGTGACAGTCTATCACTGAAGGAAGCCAAGGCAGAAAATGGAGGCAGAAACTGAAGGACAGACCACAGATAAAGAGTTTACTGCCTCCTTCCCCTAGCTTGCTCAGCTATCCTTCTTATATAGCCCAGGCCCACTTGCGTAGGGATGGCACTGCACACAGTGGGCTAGGCCCTCCTATATTAATTAGCAATTAAGAAAATGTTAACAGACATGGCCATAAGCCAATTGGATGGAGAAATTTCTTAGTTGAGGTTCCTTCTTCCCAGGTAACTACAATTTGTATCAAATTGACAAAAACTAATCAACACAAGTTACTTTGATTTCTTCTTGGGTTTCAATGTTGGAAGGACCATCAGTGTGCACTGCAGGTAAAGTGTTCCTTCAACTGGATGTTGTTCTGTTCAGTTAAACATGTGCAGACAAGCATCATGTTTGCTGTAGTATATAATTTCAATACATTTAGAAAATGAACAGTGTCATCTTTTACTAAATTGATCTATACTTTCCTTGAGCCAATAACCATTTACTAGAAAAGAATACTTCAACTTCTCAGCATCTGTTTTGTTTGCGAAATAGTCTACCAGCAAAATGAACAGACTGTATTTTGTCCTCTACTCTTTTCAGAAAGAGAATTAAGTGTTGGAGTGATGGCTCAGTGCTTAAAAGCACTGACTACTCTTGCAGAGGTCCTAAGTTCAGTTCCCAGCACCCAAGTGGTGATAACAACCACCCATAACACCAGTTACAGGAGATCTGACATCCTCTTTTGGCCTCTACAGACACTGCATGCCCATGGTACATGTAAGCAAAACAATCATATACATAAAATTAAAAAAAAAAATCCAAATAGTTTCAGCCAAGCTGTGTGATGGCACACACCTTTAATCCTAGCACACAGGAGGCAGGGTCAGGCAGATCGCTGTGAAATCAAGGCCAACCTGCTCTACATAGTGAATTCCAGGCCAGCTGGGGCTACAGGGAAACCTTGTTTCAAACAAACAAACAAATAAACTAACAAAACGGACCTGGAGAGATGGCTCAGTGGTTAAGAACACCTATAGTTCTTGCAGAAGATGCAGGCTCGAATCCCAGCACCCACATGGCAGCTAACAACAGTTCATAACTCCAGTCCTAGGGGATCCGACAGCTTCTTCTGACCTCCACGGGCATTGCATGACATGGGTGCACTTACCTACATGCGGGCAATACATGCATACACATAAAATAAAAATAATAAATAAAATTAAAACAAAACAAAACAAAAAAAAGAAAGAGTAGTCTCTGATTTTAAACTTCTCACATATAGTCTCTTTGTTAATTTTCCTCAATGAATTTAAAGTCATCCTATTATTATTAGTAGTCTTCAGTCATATATTATTTCAAATGTTGCCTTTGATATATATAACATTATGAAGTTCTGTAAGATAACCTGTAACTGTTATATACTAATGTCATACACAAGGCAGGTGTTCAATATTTACTGGCTCATCTATCTGTTGAATTTTAGTTTCTCACTAATTCAATGAAATCTTTCATCAAAATACATGAAACTGTTTTGCATACAAGACTTTAAAAATGCTAAATATTCAATAATCACTGGTTTTCATTTAGATGTAGGGTTTATTAAGAAAAAAGGTGTATTTTGAAGTTGCTCATGTATGAAGGATATGACAATTTGCTTTGAATGTGAGGATTCTCACAGATTCCATTCCACTGTAATATGTAGGAAACCTAATAATTTATTTTCATAGTTATTTTAAAATATTTGAATACACATATATACCATTCTTTTTCTCCACTGAATCATCATTACTAAGAAATTGTTTCTTTTGTGTGTGTGAGTATGTGTTCATGTATATGTGTACATATGTGTGCAGGTACATGTGGAGGTCAGAGTATGACGTCATTTATCATCCTCAGTCACTCCTTACTTTGTTTTTGGAAGCAGTCTCTCACTTGATGCAAATAAACTCAATGTATATAGAACAATAGTTGTATATTTTTCATTGCAGTTTTTTAATTTTTTGTTGTTGGTAGCTTTAATTTCTTTTAACAGTATTTTAAAGATATTTATTAGGTGTTTTATAAGTGAACTTATTTATATATTCCAAATGATTTATATTAGATAGAAAAATGATAAATGTGTAACTTTAAATGTTTTTTGTAATAATGTCACTTACTTCTTATTTGAGGAAACCATACACAGATGAATGATCTTTTATGTACCTGGTAGTCTCCTGTCAGTACAGGGACAGAAATATTTCTACAGAGCACCTTTAGCAAGATCCACTCACTTATCAAGTATATTTTCTGAGTTAGCCATTGTGGTGGTACATTTTTCCTGCTGTCAACAGAAGATAGGTAATTAGCTTAATTAATTAAGTTAATCTATATGTCCTCGCATCATTGGCAACAGAACATCTGAAGTGTCATGATGTCAGTGAGAATGAGGCGAGAACCCTGGGGTGAAGAATGCTTTTCCAGGGAAGTGATAAGGCAGTACATTTCAGGCAGATGAAGGAGTACAGGAGCTACAGAGTCTAAGGGACCATGATGTCTTCACATGACCACGTGAATTCAAAGCACAAATGCTCAGTGTTCAAGATGTGATCCTCTAATACTCATCACACAGCTCCTAGGACTCACAGTCTCCATGAATACATTCTGGTGGCAATTTAAAGCCTCATTTTGATCTCATCTTAGTCACACCTAGTCTATGATAGTACATAATGAAATATTTACAAAGTACCTTTGGGATTAGAGGTCACTTACATTATGGATAAAATAATTACTAGGACTTGTTTGGTAAGAAAACTGTGTTTACTTTCTACATACAAGCATTGTGCTGGGAAAATCAATTATTAGTGACATATGGGCACTCAATGTGAGAAAATTCAACTGGGATTAGCTCTATGCCAGACAGATAGGAACTTTGCAGAAGTCGTTGTCAGTGCAAAACTTAAGTAGTTGGTGATTAAAGAAAAGCTCCACCTCCCAAGGATCTGATTTTCATGACAATGATTAGAGTGGTAAGGCCCTGGCAGCTTCAATGTGTCAGGATTTGATACATTTTCTTGTTATTGTGGGTTATAGTTTGTGTGACAACTCTAATTCCAAACTTCACTTATCCATGATGATAAAGACCAAGTACTGGTCCTAAATATATTTTAATAAAACTGTGTATTTGTTAGCTTCCCAACTCTGACTCAATCCTTTGATAACATCTTCCTTATATAACCTTTTCTATTATTTTATTTTTTTTAATTGAGCCAGCATCTTGCCGTGTATCCCAGGCTAGTCTAAAAGTCACTATGTAGTCCAGGCTTGTGGGACACAGCCTTGAGCCTAGGGCGAAAGTCTTATCAACAGCCATACAGCAGGCCTGAGGCAACAGCCTGACCACTGGAGCCACAAGAAATGCCTTGTGACATTTGCTCCCATTGGCAGATCATGAGACTGATGCCTAGAGCTCACCACTCCCTAATCACCACCCTTGGAATCCAAAATTGCAACACTTAGATATTGTAACAGTCAGAGTCATGTGGTTTCCAGGAATCCAGGTTCTGTAATCTGAAACCCAGTATGCTAATGAGGCATCCTACCTGCTATTCTGTGATAGGACATTAAGTCTGTTATGCTAATAGGATGCAAAACCTGTTATGCTAATAAGGTAACCTACTTGCTGTGCTGTGATTGGACCACTACCCCTCTATAAGCTTGTGCCTTCCTGCAATAAACAAGATCTGTGTCACTGAACCTGGTCTTCTGTGTCTGACTGTGGCTCTGCTGACAGAGTCTCCTCACCAGCCCTGGGGTCTGGGACCAGGCAGAAGCAGTGACAACAGAAGAGTGGCCTCAGCCCAGGCAGAAGAGAGGCCTTAGCCCAGGGCGAGCAGAGGAGCGGCCTTGACGCCCGTGAGAATGGAGGAGCAGCCACAGCTGGCAGGGACCACACAGGCTGTCCTCAAATCCTTGTTGGTCCTCCTCTCTCAAACTCTTCAATGCTGGGATTACAGGTATGCACCATATCACTGGGCTTTTCCTTATATATCCTCAAGCAAACTTTCACTAGTAGAAGTTTACTACGAGGCTTAGTTCCTTGTAATTCCAAGAAACCAATATAAGCATAGTGAAATTTTATTTATGAAAAATTTTGCTTGTTTTTGTACAACAGAACTTGTTTCTGTGTGGAGAGACAAAGTGGAGCAAGAGTAAACACTAAGGTTTAATGGCATTGAATGGCTCACTGGCAGACTTTGAAATGGAATTGAATGTCTCACTAGAAGTCCTCAAGAAGCCTTATAATATCCCCTCTAAGGCTGGGGAAACATTGCAGAAGACGGGGCAGAAAGAATGTAAGAAAAGAGAAGGGCTGAGAAATGCCATCTTCTAGGTGTATCACAGCAACTGTAATCATGAACTCAGCTTAGGCCTGCAGATAATTGTCAACAATCAGTCCTGGATGAAGGAGAGACTGGCAGATGTTTCTGCTTACCTGTTGGCTACCGGTGGATTCTGGGAGAGGTGGAGTCATAGTCTTCAGTTGTGTGTCCATGGCTGAGCCTCTCAGACTCCAGCCCTTGTTAAACTCAGTGGGTCACAAAACTTAACAAAATGTAACAAAAAGTCATAGATGTAGGAAAGGGATTTAGAGACTTGTAGGGAAGAAAGCGGGGGGATGGGGTGGGAAGGAGATAGAGAGTGGGGGGAGGGTATCAGACTGTGTTACATGCATCTAAGAACTGCAATAATTAATTAAAAAACCATAGGGTAAGGTGGTCATTACTTTTACTATTTTAGATTATGTGTAATATGCTTTACAAAGGAAAATTAAAATGTTTATAATTTATACTTTCTATTAAAAATTTACTTATTTTTATAGTATTCCTTTTCACAGTTTTCCATAGCTTGATGGTTTAGAAAAATGTATCATGTGTGACAATCTACTCAGATATGGCATAAGACATTGCAAACATACACCTTCCTATTAGACATTCTCTGCAGTTATCTTAAGTTCTTCAAGTACAAAACTGCATTAATGATACTTTAATATCCCTTTTCTCCAAAGGTAATGAAAGTAGTAATCCATCACCCACTCTCATTTGCTGACCTCAGTAACTTAATTTCCCACTCCAACTAGAATGGTGTAATTTCTTCATTGATCTTTTTTTTAAGGAAAATGGATTCAACATCACTGGGAGGTAGGTTTTATGTATTTCAATAGCTGGTTATTAGCTATTTGTTATTTTAAATTTTCTCTCATTTTGAACTCAAAATAAATTTTTATACATTTGTGTCTTTAAAACTAGGATTCATTGTTTTTATTACATTCATTCCTCTCTATTTTCTTGTCAGCAAAAGTTTCAGCAAGTACATACCAGCACAACATATACGCAGGTGATATTATATTTTACCCTGTATATTCTTATAGGAAGAAATCATTTTTCCTTTTAAGTTGAAGAACCTTCTATTCTTTACAATATATATGCTCGATTCATCAAAACTTGACTTTACTTATCTTCAAGGTTGATTGTTCTAAAGTTATAAGATTTGTTTTGGTGCTAACCATTTGGCCATTTTGATTTCTAGATTATTGTATGTCAAATTTAATCATAGTGCTGTCATCTGGTTGAATGGCTCAACTACATTTTTCCACTTCACTGATTTTTCCTTCATTCCAGTTTAAGCCATCCTTCCCTGTAGGGGATTTGACAGATTAATTCCAAAAGCATTTGACTGAGTCGTCATTCTTCTGTCTCAGGATGTGCCTCAAATAGTTTGAAGTTAATATACAGATGAATTTCATAACTCGGACTTTTGTGTACTGTGGTTGCTTATTCTAATTATATAGAATTATTTGAAAATATATAAAATACTTGAGAAATTTGTTAGCAAAGTTAATACCCTCTTGTGTCATATTGATGTAGAGGAAGGTGGTTTGGGAAATCATTCAGGAGAATTTTGTGGTTTGTTAGTGCTGTTTACTTTTTTGTAAGAACTATTACAGAAAGCACAATACTGTATTGCAATTATGTGTGTGTACTTCTATTACCAAATAATTCTTCCCAACATCCACAGCAGGTATTTTATTTCTCTCTTGTAGTTTCTTGGAAACTGAAGGAGGGAAAATTCTCAGCTATTCACTTTTTTTGAGTATATATGTGTGTGTTTGATCCATGTAGGGAGTTACATTCAAATGCACTAAAGGAGCTGGAAGAAGGCTGGCAATTTGCTTTACCCTGCCAGGTTCAGTACAATCAGATACTCAGAATATTTGGATACTCAGCCAACTGCATGCTCATGCTGGGAGGAATATTGAGAGAAATATATGGCAAGAGATTTGGGATATAGCAGTGGCAGTGGAGGCTTTATAATCACATTGTCCTGAGAAATACTTTAGAGTATGCTAATGAACTCTGGCCATTTTCTTTGATTTTTCTGTTAGTTCTGTGAACTCCCCAGTTTTTTCTAATCTTTTATAACTTGGGAAACCAGAGTTGGTTTGGGTTCTTTTCCAACTAGAAACTATGACATGCAATCCTCTTGCACTGCTCCTTGTATTTATAAATAAGGTTCTAAACATCCCCTGTTCCTTCCTTGGATTGACTCTCTTACCTTATTTCTACCCCTGTTTATTTTAATTACCTGTGCCAGATGTTCTAATCAAACAGCACATTATGTTTTGTTGCCAAAGTTTTTCTCTTAGCTGCAGGAACATAATATTTCAGCCCAATACTCAGTCCCAATAAAGACCAAATTTTTTTGGATCCCATTATAGCTAAGAACAGTGCTGTAAACAAGATGGACCTGATGAGGTATGAGTGAAAGTGATATATACGAATCCTATGTACTTCCCATAAAAGAAAAACATTGACCTTTGCTTCCCCTTCTCCCATTGTTTTTATTTGCTGAAATGTATGTACAGTAAGCAGTTCATGTGGAAGTGTGTGAGTCCAGAATTGCACGGAGAGTGAACACAATGCATTCAGCAAGTCTGGGCCTTTTCAGCTTAGAGCAGATAGTATACTTCTCAATCCCTGTGGTAATAGGAGAATCTCTTTTAATTAGAAGGACATGTAATAAATAATACACAACCTCACCAAAAGTTTAGTCAGCATCTCTCAAAGACTTTTAACCCTTCTCTCCAGGTTATAGATGAACAGAGACATAGTGACAGTTAACCTTCATTATTAACATGACTGGGTTTGGAATTCTCTAGGAAACATAGTTGTGGACATGTCTGTGAGAGTGCTCACAGAAAGGATTAACTAAAGAGGGAAGAGCCACCTTAAACATGGGCATTGGGGTCTTATGGGCTTAGGACTCATCCTGAATAAAAGGGGCCTAAGGATGGTTTCTCTGAAAATTTGCTTCCTGGTCCACTGTGATGTGAACAAGTGCAGCTGTGTATCCTTCCACCACGCCTTTCCTATCTTGGACTGTGCCCTAGGAAAGCATGCGGCACTAGAAGTCCTTCCTCCCTCAACTTTGCTTCTTGTCAGGTGTTTGGTCACAGGAACTTGGAAAGTAATTCATGTGTATATAGCTTTGCTTCTTTCTGATACCAATGAAATAATTTACTGGGAATATCATTTGCAGAGGATATAATCTTCCACATCACTCTCTTAACCTCATGCCACACCCAATACAAAGGCCATGCCCTTGTTTAACTCTTTGATAGTCTGCACACAGTCTTCTCATTCTGTCTTTTGCTGTGAGTTTTGCTCATCAGCATTCTCATTCGCTGTCCCTACCTCTTGGAAAATACTGCACCCTTGCTTTGCTTTGAAAACCACATTGTTCCGCATATAGGGTCTGTTTTCCTTCCTCTCTTGGGTTGGTCCTTCCAATAAAAGGAAAATACTGACCTTTGTTTTGCCTTCCTCCATATTTTCACTTACTGAAATACATGAATGACAATGGATTCCTATGAAAACTGTGTGAGTCCAGAATCCCAAGGCTAGGTCCTTGTCCTTCTTCCCTGTCTGCTTCTCTTCCCTCCTCTGTGCTTGATTTTCTAAACATAGAGTATTTGAATACCTAGTTCTTTTGCAGTTCTCCATGTATAATGTCTTAGCCTCTTGGCGTTATCCTGCACCTTCTTTTGTATTTTCATTTGCTGCAATGAATATCAGTATTTGAATTTTAGAGGATAATGATTTCAGTGGAGGTAAGGTAGATTAGAAAGACAGGGAAATTACTACGGCAACATGAGAAAGAAGAGTCTCTTGGAGTCTGATTGAAGCCTTTCCTGAAAAGCAAGAACTCCAGCACAGCTGACAGCATTTGCTATAAAGGCTGCTGACACAGAGGTACTTTTACTCTTCCTTTCATAGGGATATTTTACATTAAGATGGCAATGACCCAGGCTTAAGGCCTGAATATGTAACCTTGGATGGGGCCTCATTCCTTTCTCAAGTTACTGCCTGGAAATCTGAAACTAAACTCTGTTTGCAGTAAAGTTAACATTCTACCTTCTTGCATCCTTGTATGTTAGACTTTCCTTATCTATTGCAGATCCTGTCAGGTGCTCTCCAGGAAACACCCAGTGATAAGATAGCAACTTCAAACTCAACAAAATCCTATATATTTTGGTTGTAAAAACAATGCATTGTAATTCTCCCTTGAAGATCTCCCACTCACACTCGGGATGTCTTACCTTCTTCTGAGTGTCTTTTTTTCTCCTAACCCCTGTGCTTAACCATATATTAAAATATATTTAATAAAATCTTCAATTCTGCTTCATAAATCGGCTAGTCCTGCAATTAGTTTCAGTGTTGAAGCCTTGGTCCTGGTTTAGCTTGAGTTGAAGTCTCTAAAACTCTACAGGAACTCATTTGAATGCTTGGGGTATTAAAAGTATGTTCAGGATCACAAAGGAAGAAACTACCAGCACTTCAATTAAAGCATTTCAACAAGGCAAGCCTTAACTTCTGATCAGAAGGGTCACTACTCACAACAGAGAGATGGAGAAACAAGCAGTGGAACGGGGATATGACAAGTTTTTATCCTAACTCCTAACGCAATAGTAATGTGTCTTTTCCCCATTGACTGGGGTCTGACCTCACTGTCTTTCCTGGTTAGCTAAGAATTCCCACAAAAGAAGAAAAGGGGAATGGGGGCTTGATCAAAGAGGGGGAAGGACTTTGTCTTTCCCCCACTCCCAGTCCATCAATTCCTAAAATGCACCAGGACTTTTCCTTCAATACCTTATAGGGTAGGGTTAGGGGGGATTAGAAATTTAAAATTCCTTAACATAAATCACAAGTGTTTGTTGGTTGGGGACAGGGTGATTAGAACATCTGAATTCCTTGTAAAAGGTTTTATAATGCTTGAAATAAAAGACTAATATCTGATGTTTCTTACAGAGGTGACAATAGTATTGTACCCCATCCACTGGACCCCAAAGAGACCACCGAGAACCCAGCACACCAAAATGCAAAAGCAAAGGTTTATGGTTTATTCGGGCTTAAGCTCGGGCTCTCAGACCTCACCAATGCAACCGATCCATGCTGAGAGCCCAGAGTAAGAGAGAGTGGAGCCTTTTATAGGTTTAGACAAAAAGGGGGGGGGATACCAAAGATACATTTTGGTTGGTTCAAGGAGCCCGCACATGCCAACATAATTTTAAACTGATTGGATGTATAAGATGCAGCCCTGGAAGTTTCTTATTGGTAGGTGCTATTCTCAGGGCTGTGGAATGTGCTGACTGTTACCTGTGGGGCCAGGAGTCTCTGTTTTTACCTTACAGGGCAGTTTTATGCTTGGGCTTGGTTAATCTATAGTTTCCTGGTGGGGGGGTGGGGAATAGCAGGTGGGAGTCAGGGCATGTTTAGGCATGTCTAAAGCAGCAGCCAAGCATTTTACAGAAGCAAAAAGAGCAATTAGTGGGAGTCTGGAGGGATTGGTGGGTAGCAGGTGAATGAAGAGGGTCTCAGAGTTCTGCATCCCCCTTGTCTTGTAACTGGGGAACCCAATCATGGGTTCTGGTCGGCCACCTCACAGGTATCTGGGGGGATTGTGCTAAGGGGCATATAGACTTGTTGCCTCTGAACCATAAGTTGGATGGTGACTAACCTGTCCTTCATGAACTGTACTAACCTATTGAGGATGCATGGCCCAAAGGTGAGTATTAAAAATAAAACTATAAGGGGACCTAAGAGGGTGGAGATGAGGGTTGTCAACCAGGGAGATTGAACCAGGACTCAAACCATCCCTGTCTGGCCGCTCATTCTAGTCTCCTCTGTTCCAACCCTTCTCTTATTTTGACCATGTTATCCTTTATTAATCCTGAGTGGTACCTATAAAAACTGCATTCTTCTCTTAGGGCTGCACATAGACCACCCTGCTGTAAGAACAGGAGGTCTAATCCCCTACAATTTTACAGGGCTAGCTCAGCCAGTGAGCTCAGGGAGTCTTGTAGGTGAGTAATTGACTCTTCGACTCATCGGAGGTCTGAATCTAAGCTGGCTCTGAGCTGGGAATAATTCTGATCTTGTCTTCTCAAGGCTGTGGCTCCGGTCCCTATCCCAGCAGCAATCCCTGTCCCAATGAGGAGACTTAAAGTTACTGTGGATTTTGGCTTCCTTCTAAGTCTAGTGAGGCTGGTAGTTCTTGGGCCTTTTAGACTAGTATAGGGACCTGGCCAACACAGGTCCCAATGCCAGTTACCTGAGATAGGGTAAGAGAAACATTTGATGCCATCTGCATTCTGTGTAATCCACGAGGGAGAATGTTCCTTTGTACAGCAATTCCCAATTCCCTTGGGGGGGGCAACACCATAGCAGAGCCAGCAAGAGCAGGTAGCATTTGGGTTGGTTGCATTGAGGAAGTAATAAGATGAATTTAGCATCTGCAAAAGAATTTCCCGGGTCAGGGTAGTGGCAGAAGGAGGAGGAATAGGCCATCTGCATTCTGTGTAATCCACGAGGGAGAATGTTCCTTTGTACAGCAATTCCCTCATAATATGGGGGGGGCAACACCATAGCAGAGCCAGCAAGAGCAGGTAGCATTTGGGTTGGTTGCATTGAGGAAGTAATAAGATGAATTTAGCATCTGCAAAAGAATTTCCCGGGTCAGGGTAGTGGCAGAAGGAGGAGGAATAGGATCTGCCCTTGAGGACTCAAGAGCCTGAGTTTTTGGCGCAGGAGTATAGGTTTGAGCAGTGGGAGGTCCAGAGGGGGTTTAGCTGGAGAAGATTTATGAGAATCATCTGGGGGGAGATTTAGTACTTGGTTGGATCCCAGTGCATGGACGACCAGTCGGAATAGGAGTTGAACGGTAAAGAGGGCCCCAGGGTCTCTCCCTACAGCATATAGCCGTAGGCCCCATGTGTGTCCTACATCCCACCCCATAGACTGTTTTCCTTTCTCAGTGAACCGAATTATGAGAGGGTTGCACCGTGGTTGGGCGCAGGGCCCCCCCATATCTCCTCCAGTGGTCCCTCCCCATCCCAGGGTGGTAGATCCAGGGGCCCATTGTAGGGTTATTAGATCCCCGGTTGATGACCCTTTCCACCAGTATGTGCCAGTGGTCTCACAGCCACAGTCAACGCAATAATAATCCCCAGGTCCCCCACATTTGTTCTTAACTTGTCTGCTGCATCTGTGGCCTGGACAAATGTAGATGGCGAGGCTTCGTGAGTGTGATCTGGGGCCGGGGTCTTGGCAGCTGAAGGGAGGAAAGGGGGTCTGGTCGTGAGGTTCCCATTCTCCTTCAAAGATGTCACAGAGGTCAACCCAAAGGTCGGGGTACCAAGTGTTGGGAGA
>NW_008340785.1:978046-979726 GCF_000622305.1 Nannospalax galili
GTCCTGGTCTCCCAAGGTCGATACTAGGTCAGCTTGGAGGCTAGGTATCATAGGAGGGGGGTTTCCATACATGATTTCAAAGGGGGTCAAACCCATCTGGTATGGAGTGTTTCTCACTCTAAAAAGGGCAAAGGGGAGGAGAGCCACCCAGTCTGTGCCAGTCTCTAAAGCTAATTTGGTTAAGGTCTCTTTTAGAGTTCTATTCATTCTTTCTACCTGTCCTGAACTCTGGGGTCTATAAGCACAATGTAGTTTCCAATTGGCCCCCAGTGCAGTGGCTATTCCCTGGCTTACCTGAGAGACAAAGGCTGGCCCATTATCTGATCCGATTGTAGTTGGGAAACCATACCTGGGCAGGATCTCTTCGATTAGTTTCTTGGCTACTATGTGAGCAGTCTCATGCTTGGTTGGGTAGGCCTCAGTCCATCCAGAGAAGGTGTCTATGAATACTAGTAAATATTTATATCCAAATTTTCCCTGTTTGATATCAGTCAAATCAGTCTCCCAATATGTTCCCAGCTGTGTCCCTCTGCTCTGGGATCCTGGGTTAGCATGGGATGGAGCTGAGTTGGTTAATTGGCAGGCATGACAATGCCTAACAGTTTTTTCAATGGCTTGATTTCCTTCCTGAATTTTAACTTTGGCCCTTCTTAGTAAGTCTTGCATCCTTTGGGTGCCCATGTGTGAGGCTTGATGTATTTTCTTGAGCAATCTTACGCCTAAATTCTGAGGTAGGATAACTTTCCCTTCCATTGTCCTCCACCAGCCCTCTAGGCATTGAGTCATAGGGAGAGTGTGTATCCAGGCTAAGTCCTCGGGGCTATAGTGGGGAGTTTTAGGCAGTTCCCTTGCTCCAGGATCAACAAGAATGGGCAGGATCATGGAGGTCAGGGCTATTTCTTTAGCTGTCCTGTCAGCCAGATTATTTCCCTTCTGGGTGGGGTTGTTTCCTTTTTGGTGACCTGGGCAGTGGATTATGGCTAGTTTTGTTGGGCCCCAGAGGGCTTGCAGGAGGTCTAAGATCTCTTGTTTATTTTTAATAGTCTTTCCTTCTGCAGTAAGGAGGCCCCTCTCTTGATAGATAGCCCCATGGTTATGGGCAGTGGCAAATGCATATCTGCTATCTGTGTAGACGTTGAATCTCTTTCCTTTACCCGTCTTTAGGGCTTTGGTAAGCAGTGGCTTGGCCCAAATGACTCTTGAGGTGGTTGTCACCACTCCCCCAGCATGCCTTTTACCATTTCTGATGAAGCTGCTTCCATCCGGGTACCAGGTTTCTTCAGCGTCAGGCAAGGGAACATCTTTCAGGTCAGGTCTGATGCAATGCACCTGTGCAAGAATTTCAGTACAGTCGTGGAGTGGGTCCCCAAGATCAGGATCTGGCAACAGTGTGGCTGGGTTCAGGGCCATTGGTACCTGGAAGGTGATACTGGGCGGATTTAGGAGCAGAGCCTGATAATGAGTTAATCAGGCATCGCTCAACCATTGATCAGGGGGGTTGCTTGGGCACCCCTTCAAGGGCATGAGGGCAAGAATTTCAGTACAGTCGTGGAGTGGGTCCCCAAGATCAGGATCTGGCAACAGTGTGGCTGGGTTCAGGGCCATTGGTACCTGGAAGGTGATACTGGGCGGATTTAGGAGCAGAGCCTGATAATGAGTTAATCAGGCATCGCTCAACCA
>NW_008340785.1:981689-981929 GCF_000622305.1 Nannospalax galili
TTTTTCTTTTCTTTCCTCTCTTTGTTCTCCTGTCTCCCTTCTATTATAAACCTTTTCTGCCACTGCTATTAAGTCCCTAAGGTTCTTTTCTCCTAGTCTATCTAAAGACTGTAACTTTCTCTTGATGTCAGGGGCTGACTGGTTAACGAAAGCAAACATTACAGTTTGAGCTGATTCCTCCACTTCTGTGTCATACGGAGTGAACCGCTGGAAGGCATCTTGTAACCTCTCTAAGTATGA
>NW_008340785.1:990788-1021171 GCF_000622305.1 Nannospalax galili
TTTTTACCTTATAGGGCAGTTTTTATGCTCAGGCTTGGTTAATCTATAATTTCCTGGAAGGGGGGTGGATAGCAGGTGGGAGTAGGGCATGCCAGGGCATGTTAAGGCATGTCTAAAGCAGCAGCCAAGCATTTTACAGAAGCTAAAAGAGCAATTAGTGGGGGTCTGGAGGGATTGGGGGGTAGTGGGTGAATGAAGAGGGTCTCAGGGTTCTACAATAGGGGACCATGGTTCCTGTACTTCAGAACACTAACAGGAGTCTAAGATATGTAAGGTATCAGGGATGGCACAAGACGCTGGGTTCTGGCAAACATACATCTCCAATATTCATTTCTCTCTGTTTCTATGTTAGTCTGTGTCTGTCTGTCTGTCTCTCTCTAACTATAATTTGACATACTCTGAATGCCTCACTTTCTAGGATGGGCAGCAGAATAACTACAGAAAGAGTGGCCTGCATAAAGAGGGATGGAGGGTACTGAAAATGCTGATAATCTCCTTATTATTTAAGAAAATCTGAGCACATCTTAAGACCACTATGAAATGATAGTATTCTGTGTTGAGTTGTTGGTCAGAATACTGATGAAAATCAGCTCTAGGTTGAAAAGTTTTTAGTGCTTAATTACAAGGCAGAATGATTATTAATATAATCTGGCATCAGTGGTTATTTTAATGTGGTCTACATCAATTTAAAGTGGTTCTGGTTACTTCCATGCAGACAGTTGAGACAGTATAAGCAAACACTTGTGTTCCAGAAGAAGTAAAAATTCACTTTTTAATAAGAGGGGATCTTATTTTAATCAGGTAAGAAAATTTCCTGAATATTTAAGATCATTACCTAATGAATATTTAAAAATAAAAAGCTTTGAAACCTAAAAAAAGCAGTTATTTTGTGACGATCTCTGATGAAGTTTGAATGGAGCAGAGGCTTCATTTTTCAAGTTCATGGCAAGCACAGCTAAGTCATGAAAATTTAACAATGCAGGGCCCAAAACTTTAAGTAATTGCACCTGGAATTCTGATCGGCTTTCCTCAGATCTTAGAGGGATTTTTAATGCACTTAATATTTTGCTGAAACATAATTCAGTCTGGATGACTTTGAAAGGGACATTAATAGTTTTCTGAAAATATAACCTTGAAAATTAAATCCATTATATATTTCCTAGATTATGGATGGAACTGCTCTGTCAAATAAGTCATTACATTAGCATAATGAGGTACGAGGGGAGGTATAAGTGAGAAACAGCAAGCAAAGGTACTTTGTACCACAATTTGTCTACATTTAACCAAAATGCCCTTTAAAAGCAAAGCTGAAGGGTCAGGTTTATCATCACTTTTCCAGTCTTCAGGCAATATATTTCTATTTAGCAGAACAATTTGCTGAAAATTGCTGTAGTAAGAATTATGCTTCTTTTGGCTCCCTACCTGTAACATCTAGGGTGTAAGGGGAAGTAACTTCCAAGAACAGCAGTTTATAGCCATCACTTCCCTGGAGCAAAACACCTAAAGTACACATAAGGCTATCACTTCAGCCCCCAAAGCAGGCAGGTCATTAAAAATGCATCCCTGAGCATACAGGTGCTGAAAATGAAAAGATAAAGACGCTAAATAGAAAGTGCTTTTCGTGTCTGTTGTACTGAAGCTGCCAAATGTCAGGTTGCCTGGATATCCTGCTTTGAATGTACTTTTCAAGTTTGTGCAAAGAATAACATATACACAAAGTCATATAAAATATTCAATTGAAGACAAAGTTATCAAGTGCTTTTTCACTTCTGGTATTTCAAAGAGAATTTCCCCTTGAGAGCCAGGATACTCTTGAGAAATTCTCTTAAGTTCAAGGGCAGCTGAGGAAAATAATGTCCAGCAGTATCTGACCAAGGACAGGCATCAGTAAAAACATAGGCCTTCCTATTCACAGATGATGTTAGTTAAAATGAAGAATCCTCTTGAGTACATAATGAGGTACAATTATTTTTAAGATTATCGCTGTTCTACAGAGCAGATATTAGGAGTGTCTTCTCCCCCTTCTGTGCTAGCTCTTGTGTATTATGCTTGTCAAAATACCAATTTCTTTCCTGTGTCAGTGACTTTTAAGAGAGGACAAAACTGAGACTGGTTCAACACGCCATAATGGTGTTGATAATAGGGATAAAAGAGACCAGGTGAAGCTGTTCTCCCTGACCTTTATTAGCAGGTTTTTCAGTTGAGAGATTATATATGATGAGAAGAAATATCCAAGTCTACGGAGAGCTCATGGTCATGGGTGGGGATTCATACTGGTCATAGTTACATTGTATCAATTTAGTTCAAACTTCCTGAACTAAAAATTTCATTTTCAAGCACTTACACTACAGTAAAATTTTTAGTGAAAATTATAAAAATATGATACAGAGTAAGAATAGAAGCAGGGCAGAATATAATTGAATATGTAATTCACAGGAATTATCATTGGATGCCACTCTTTCTACTGGGTAGAACAGCTCAGTGATCTGAATGACTTCAGGTAAATCAGAGTTATAATTGCACAAGCTATAAAAACACTGCTGTGTATATAACTACAATAAACAATAGTGATTAAGGGAAAATGCAGCATAAACATCCACAATTATATGACATAATGTGTTTTTTATCTTTTATGTACTGACAGTAAACTGTGATACTCCACAGTAGGTTTAATCTGTGAATATAACAATGACAGCTAAATTACTGAACTACATAAAAAGAATATTTCTACAATGGCCCATATAATAACCCCAATTGCTTTCTTGCATATTATTGTGAACTATTTTAGTGGAAGAGGAAAAAATAGAGAATAAGAGATTGAACAATTAACTTGTGGGCCTTTTGCCTCTTGGACACCTTATAATCTGTGAAGTAGTGGTATTATTTCAGTATACATATAAATAATTGGTATATAAATATTTTCTGAAACCTCGGCTATATACTAGCACTGTAAATCACTTCTTCAATCAACTTAAGCATTTGTATGTAGAAAATTTTATGAAAGTTGCTTTTGGCTGGAGAAATTGAAACAGATTTTCCAAGATCACAGAAAATGAATAGACTGTTCAAACTAATTTCAATGTAGATCATGGAAGCCTAGCTGGCTTGAAAAAATGTAATGTTAAGAATAAATGCTCTTTGAACTTTTCTTTCCAATTATTCCTTTCAGAATATAAAAATATGACTGTTAATCAAATTATTTAACTGGGTGTGGTGGTGTATGCCTTTAGTCCCAGCACTTGGGAGGTAGAGGCAGGTGGATCTCTCTAAGATCAAGGCCAACCTGTTCTGCATTGCAAGTTTCAGGCCAGCTGGGGCTACAGGAGACCCTGTATCAAAAAGATAATCAATCAGTCAACTAATCAATCAATCAATCAATCAATCAGAAACTTGGAGATGACAAGGTGGATCTCTCTAAGATCAAGGTCAGCCTGGTCTACATAGGGAGTACCAGACCACTGGGGCTACAGAAAGACCCTGTCTCAAAAAAGACTTAATATATATGCACATATATGTATATACCATATATATATATGACTGTTAAACACTTTCTTACATAAAACAGGCAGAAAGTGGGAATAACTATGATTTCTCTATATACCTTTGTTTTGTACAAAGGTAGAATATCTCCTACCAGAACACAGTATTCATACTTGAAGCTCTTTGCCTTAACCTTTTTACAGTGCCCCAAAGATCTTGCATATTCTCTTTCTGGGTTATTTTAGTTTGACATTTTCTTGACTGAGTGGTCCATTTTCCCGAGCTTGTCTTCAAGGTCTCATATTCTGTGTTCCATTTCCTCCACTTCCTTTTTGTTTCATTCCTCTAAGCTTTTCGTTTGAGTTCCTTTGTTTTGACTTCAATTTTTATTGGCTTTTCTTCAAAGAGTTTCCTTATTCAATTCAGTTTTATGTTTTGAATTGTTTTAGTTATTTCATTCAACTGTTTGCATTTTCAGGGTCTTTTTTTTTTTTTTTTCGATTTGCTCTTTGAGTTCCTTGAATAAATTTATAATTACTATTTTGAAATTATTGTCTTGTGCATCTGCTTGGTTATCATTACAATTGGATTGTTAATTTCTGTATTAGTTATATTGTCTTGGTTATTCATGTTGTTTGTGTTTCTTTGCTAAGACCTGGGCATCTGGACTTGTACATAGTGGTGTTTCTTGGAATAGGTAAGTGATCTTATCCTTGTTGAATGTTTGTTTAAAAATTACCCATGCAATTACTGTGGTATTTGAGAGGGTGTCATTTGCTGTAAATCCAAAAAAAAAAACTCACTTTTTTATAGCAAAAAGTAATGGTGAGAACAGGAAATTTATACATTCTTCAAAATAAACCTAGGAAACCACGGATATGCTGTAGCAGTCTACTAGAAAGAGTTTTATGTCTAGAAAGCTCTGTGTCTAGAGGTCATTCTATTAAAAACATTTTAAGACTGGTGCTTGTGTTATAATACCTTGCATGGTATCATTTCAATAACGTCAAATGAATTCAACATAATTATTCCTTCTTTGTATACAGATATATCCAAAAGAATTGTTCAATTGTTTCATTCATGATAGGCAATAAATTTGAGTCCTTAAGCTAAGCTTATTACTAAGTTCTCACCTTTTCTTTTACATTTGAATCTATCGTTCTTGTTTTATATTGTGTTATATTGCAAAATAATTAAATTTCAATCATATTTATTCAGATAAAAATTATTAACATTCAAATTGATTACATTTAAGCTCTACTTCAGCTTCCTGTCTTGTTTAACTTTATAGCAAAACCAACTCCTTTAAAAAATATGAAAATCTCTTACTTCCTACATATAGATTCTAATTAACTAAAAATAAAAATGTATATTGTAAAACCATCTGATGTTTGCCTCCCTTTGGAAACAATTTGTTATCTTAACAAATCCCATATATTTAGGATACTCAAAGCTTTTGAAAATAGGCCATATCCTATATTGTAAAATAAACAATTACATTTCTCAAAAGCAAAACAAAAGTTCTTTGTTATAAATTAAAAACTAACAGAAAGAACCTGGAGAGATGATTCAGTAATTAAGAGCACTGGCTGCTCTGGCAGAGAGACTTCCAGGTCAGTTCTGAGCACCCACACTATAGCTCACAACTGTCTCAAACTGAAATTCCAGGGCATCCTATATCCTCATCTTGCTTCCATGGACATTGCGTGCAGGTGGTCAGGTGGTATACTTTCATACATGCAGACAAAACACTCATGCACATTAAAAACAAAACAAAGATTCCAGGAGAAAATTCAATGACTTGAGCATTAATCAGCTTAATTCTATGTAAGCTATAGGGTTAAAAGGAAAATCTCAAAATGAAAACTATTTTGCACTAACCAAAAATAAAATTATACATTTTAAAACTGGTAGGATGTAAGCAAAACATTGCAAAAAGGGAAATTCATTGTATGAATAGCTACATTAAAGAAAAAGATAGCAAACCAATAACCTAAACTGTTCCCTTAAAGGAGCAAAAATAGGAGAAAAACGAATCCAGAGTTACTAGAAGAAAAAAAAAAAAAACATGAACAAAGAGAAGAAATGACATCTATAAAATTTAAAACATCTGTGTATTAGAGGGATAAATAATTAAATCTGCAGCTACTTCTTTGAAATGATCCATCTAAATGATAAACTTCTACATAGTATAAGGAAAATTTGGCATAAATTATTAATGAGTAATGAAAAAGCTTGGCACAGTGATAGCAAAGCTATTTAAGGTTAATAAGACAATATGCACAAATTTAGACACATATATTTGTCAACTTGGGTAACAAGATCCATTTCCCATGAACATAGTCAACTACAGTGCTAATGGAAAAAAAAAAGAAATTCTATAATCATTATAAAAATGTATAGTAAAATATTCTAATTTAGACACATATATTTGTCAACTTGGGTAACAAGATCCATTTCCCATAAACATAGTCAACTACAGTGCTAATGGAAAAAAAAAAAGAAATTCTATAATCATTATAAAAATGTATAGTAAAATATTCTTTAAAATATATCACCAGCTCCAATTAATTTATTGAGAAAATTAACCAATAATTTATGTTTTCTTTAGGAAAACATAAGTTCACGTCTACATATTATTCATTTTAAAATGTAAATTTAAATCATGATGAGATGTACTACAATGTAGGAAATAAAAATTCTTATGGAAAATACTAGAAACGATGCTAATGATGTGTTTACCATTGATTGCTAGAATGCAGTGCAGTACAGTCACCCTGGAAAACAGCTTGGCAGTTGTACAAGCATATATTTACTGTGAGGCCCAGCCATATCACCCTTAGGTATTTACAGGAGTAAAAGCTGACCTACATGCACAAACACAAACCTGAATACAAATACCTATAGTAGCTCCATAGGTCATTACACCAAGTAATAATGACCCAAATACTGCTATCAAATAGTGAATGCATGAACAAGATGAGGTACACCTACACAAGGAAATACAACTCATCAATTACTAACATCAAAAAGTCAACAAACTATCAATACATGCAGCATCTTTGGGTAAATATCAAAGACCTTATGCTAATTTGAAGGAGTCGATCTTGGGGCTGGAGAGATGATTCAGTAGTTAAGAGCATTGGCTGCTCTTGCAGAGGACTCAAGTTTGGTTCCCAGCCCCCACATGGCAGTTAACAACTGTCTGAAACCTCAGTTCCAGGGCATTGGATACCCTCTTCTGATCTCTGTGGGCATTGCATAACATAAATGCACTTACATTCGTGCAGACAATACACTCATGCACAAAAAATAAAAATGACAAAATATAAAATGTTAGAATACATCTCAAATGTTTATGTAGTTTGTTACTTTATCTGATCTAATTTTTTGACATTGTAGAAAACTATATTAATGGAGCAGAGATTGAGAACAAAACCAGACAATAAAAGACAAAATTTTTGTTGTGTGTATGTGGTGGATGGCATATATTTGTTGGTCATCCTAATTTTGGAATGAAATAAAAGTCAATTTTGCTGTGTTACAAATAAATATGTAAAAGATTATATATCTATAATATAATACATAAAATGTACTTTTTGAGAAAACAAATAACATTGATTTTTAAAGTATTGTAACATTTCTTAGGATGCAGTACAGAAATGAAATAATTTATTTTATGTTGCTTTACATAGCTGACCTTTACTACATGGTCCTTGTAGAAACTAATGCAGATAAATCTCAAATTGACATTTGAAAAGGAATATCAATGTCTGTTCAATTTTCAGGAAAGGGATTGTGGTTTTCTGTCATTTTAAGTGCCTTTCCTTCTTCTGTACTCTTCTGTAATCCTGAACTGATTTACCCATGCATTATCAGAAGTTACAGAAAGATGACTTTACTTCTTTTGTAGCTGGAAAGAACTTCTTCCCAAGGCCATGTAACAAACTGATTTGTTCTTTTCTCAAAGGGTGCATGCTAAATTAGCATCATTTAAAAACATGGTGAGACATATAATACTTGCAAATGAGACCTTGGTTTTTGTGCTAGGACTTATTTTATTTTATGTTATTGGTAACTAAGTGGTCTTAATTCCTGTCAATTTTAATTAGCTTGAAAACAGGGATCATGCATTAAACTTCTATTTACAGCAACATGATCAAATTTTCTCTAGACAGTTATAAATTTAACGAGAACAGATGGAAAGATGGTCTTGAAGGGTATGAGAGGACGTCTGTGTGCTTCTTATGCTGAAGTCTGTAGAACATGGGACTTTCCTGCATGGAGATCAAAGCCATTGTTTCTTATTTTTTTACTAACACATTAAGACATGAAGGCAACATATCAGCTGAAAGTTATAGCAAGGAATTATGAAGCAAATAGAAGTTCTAGATGGTTATTTAAACTGGAATAAGTTCTGTCAATATTTTTATGAAGAATACATAATTAATATGCCATAATGTTAAAATCAAAATGGTATTCTCTGTTTTTAATTAACAAAGAACATCCTAGCATCTGCAATGTGAAGAAAATAATGTAATTATTAATACTGATTTTGCTTAAAGAGAACAGATTACAGTTTTAATGTCTTCTTTTTCAAAACATGTAAATGTATTTAGTTAGTTTTATTTTACGTATGAGAGTGATTTACCTACATGTATGTAAGTGTACCCATTTGTGACATGCCTACAAAAGCCAGAAGTGGGTGTTGGAATCCCTGGAACTGCAGTTACTGACAACTGTTAGCCGCCACGTGGGTGCTGAGAACCGAACCCAGGTTCTCTACAAAAGCAGTTAGTGTTCTTAACTGCTGGGCTGTCTTTCCAGCACTAACAAACACATTTTTAAATTTTATTTTTGTGGGCTGGAGAGATGGCTCAAAGGTTAAGAGCACTGGCTGCTCTTGCAGAAGACCTGGTTTGATTCCCAGCACCCACATGGCAGTAACTTCAGTTACAGGGGATCAGACTCCCTCTTCTGACCTCCATGGGCACAGCATGACACGGGTACACTTACATACATGCAGGCAATATACTCATAAACATAAAATAAAAATAATAAAAACAATTAAAATTTTATTTATGTACAGGTGTGTGCTTGGTGACAGAAATGAGCTATCTCAATAGTCCTCAATGTCTCTCTGTTAAAATTATTTTTTCTTCAAACCATTCTCAACTTTATAAGGTTTGTTTATAGACATCTATTAAAAATTGTCAGGGACACTGAGAGAAACAGTATGTATACTAAAACATAGTATCCAGTTTCAAAGAGGATAAATCACATGTGTGTACCAGTTTTGCTTCATCTTGTTATATATCTGTGTTACATATCTCTGGTGCCCTCTTTTGAGGCTAGAAAACCTAATCTCTAATGTTCTGTTTTACTCTGACTTCTCATTTAGGCCTATTCAATGGGAGCCATCATTAGGATTTCTTAGGAAGACAGCAAAGAACACTTGAGACTTTATTTCCCCTGACTCCACTGTCAAACAGTAGTGGCCCACTGTCAAGATGTAACTATGATCCACTGTTGTGTTATGAACTGTTAACAGTCATGGTAGAACCATGATCTACTGACATGGCATCTCTGTGTCTACTGTCATGGTGTACCTAAGGTCCACTGTCATTGTATAAACTGATCCACTGCCATGGTGTTCCGTTGGTCTTCAACCATGGTGTAACTGTGGACCACACTCATGGATAATGACCATCCATTGTCATGGTGTACCCATGGTCCTCTCATCATGTGCAGTGTTATCATAACAACATTACAGTTAATACCTGAATTAAACAGAATGACTCTTAACTTTAGGTTGAAGAGTGGGCTAAACTCGGAGGACACCCGTTCTCCCAGATGTCTCTTGGAACTGTGTCCAGGAATTGTACTGCTGGAACTATGTCTGAAACTGCTCTGGAACTTTGTTCTTGAGAGAGGTCTAATGCATAATTTTATCCAAAATGGTTTCTCCCATTTTAATTGAGGAATTACAAGACTGAATCTAGTCTTATCAGTCAACCTTGCCTTTTCATCCCTAGTTCTAGAATATCTTCATAATACAATGCCAAACATTCTTTCCCAATTTTCATTTCAATGAAGATGAGCATGCTGCCTTTCAGCACTTTAATAGGCTGATTCTCAAGAATACCCACATTCATTCATTATCTTATTGGGTGGAGCAAATTAAAGCTCCCAGGAAACAAGATCGGGTCACAAGAGCACATGGTTCAGTGAGTTTTCTGAGATTAATTCAAGTCATTAGTCAAGATTATGTGCATTGTATAAAATGGTATAGCTGTGGGCGTCTGCCACAGTGAAAATGTGGATCACTCCTATATGTAGCCATAGTACACTGTCATGGTATAACTGTGGTTCATTGCCACAGTTCCTGCCGTTGTCTAACCATGGTCCAGTTTCATGAGGTTGCTATGGTCCACTGCCATGGTAGAACCATGGTTGACGCTCATGACATAGCCATGGCCTGCTATCATAGTTAACTGTGGTCCACTCTCATGGTGTAATCATGATCCACTATCATACTGTAGCTGTGGTCCATAGCCACAGTGTGGCTATGGTTCACTGCTATGGTCTAACTAACATGGTCTATTGTTGTGCTATAGCTGTGCTCTGCTGGTCATGGTATATGTGAATATGTTCTTTTTCTTCTTTGTGGAACTTCTATCATCAGTCAGTCCTTCACCCAATTTTTGGTTTTTATCCAGTTCTGGTTTTATCATTCCATCCTTTTTTATTTATACAAGTAGATGAACTCATAGCCTCTCTATTCCTAGTTACTGTGTTTCATAGTATCTTATTGGTTCTTTTATTCTGGATGGCAACATGGAATATACTTTCATTACATTCTTTTTATACACCCCTTTGAATACACTATTTCTGAGCTGAATTTGGATTAGCGTGTGATTTCTAGACGTACACTGCTTAATTTCTTTTTCTAATTTACTTCAAAACTACCTCTTTTTTTTTTTGTCTTTTTGAGACAGGGTCTCTCTGTAGCCCCAGCTGTCCTGGAACTCACTATGTAGACCAGGCTGGCCTCGAATTCACAAAGATCCTCCTGTCGCTGCCTCCCAAGTGCTGGGATTAAAGGCGTGTGCCACCACGCCAGGCTAAAACTACCTTATTTTAAGATGAAATATATTTTAAGATACATGATTGGATTATGAATGTAATCTTTATCTTATTTGGTATCTCAAATCTACATGATGAGAAAATTATTGCAAAATATATTGAAATAATGATATTTCTAAGAACCCAGAAGTGGCTGCACATGAATTGTCAGCGTTTTCTTTTACACTGGAGTAAAACTGACCTTTTGTCAAACCTTTCTCTAATGGATGACATTATGAATAAAGGCATCTTCTTCCTCAAAGGGCACTGTTTGCTCTGGTCTTTATTCAAAGAGTATAGAGTCCAAGATGAAAGCAAACCTGGCAGTTTACCTGAGTCATCTGGGGGAAGATGCCATTTAATCTACTAGATAATAATGGGAAGAAGTCCCAGAGTCATTCCCTAGAATTAATGAGAAAATGGCATGAGGGCACAGCAAGTTCCTCCCTTATTTATTTTGCTTAATTGGCATGCATGCTTGTTTTGGGGAACTTAAAAAGAAACTTGGCAAGAGGTATGTAGCCATATCAAGAGATTGGAGCTTGGATTGCTTACTCTTCCATGAGACTTAAAGCTGGCAAAAGCACTGTTTAATTTACATCAATTAGCTGTAAACCAGCAAAGAAAATAAACTTTCCTTTATATCTTTCCAGTTTAGAATGTTTCCTGCTAATAAGCTTTAAAGACCATTGCTGTTCTCAGGGTAATAACATAAACATATAATCTATGTTATTAACTTAACTATTAAATTAAAATAACTTTTAGCTTCTACATGACACATGCAATAATATTCCTAATAGTGATATAAATGACACCCATTTACTGGGAAAAATACAAAATATTGATAGCCCCTCAGGAGAAATCTGATAGAAAGTTATGGAAAAGTATAGCAATCTACATATATACATATATAATATGTAAATAATGGAAGTAGATTTTTCAAAAGTATTGCATCACAATTTCTTTTATCTAATTGTGAGAATTTTCAGTGTTGCTGAAAAGTAAAACAAAGAAAGAATTATCAAAAAATTCTCTTTAATAGACAGTAAACCCTCTCTGTTTTACATATAACTAAGTTAATTAAACCCATAAACATGAGAATGGAATGGTAATACTGCTGGTTGTGTTTTTTTGCTGGGAATATTAAAAGGTTCGATGAGAGACTAACCTTCAGATATTAAGCAGCGGACAGCTTTTGAAAGAAATGATAGCGATAAGGCTTCAGGAAAGAAGGACACCACTAGAATAAAAGTTCAACATACCCCAAAGGATTCTGACAGAGCATGATGACTGGAGGCCAAAAAGCTAATAAAAGATAAACTTTCTACAGAAGAGCTGTCAAAAGAAAAAAGAAAAAAGAAAAGAAAGAAAAGCGACTAAGAAATAGCCCCAAGAAAGAAAACTCGGCAAAGCTGTCTTTTTATAGCAAAACAGAGAAAAGATTATAATAAAGATACATTAAACTATCATACAATTTTCTACCTTTTAAAATTCATTTCCTAGAACTGACCTTTACAAAGTTTATTTCTGTTTTCTGGAAGAATGGAAGAATGAAAGATCAATGATAGAGCTGTCTTAATCCTTTGGTCTTTTGTGAAGGGGGGAAAAACCTGGACAGAGCTTCTATACCTGTTTGGAAAGTACAGTTTTCTGTAACCACTGGAAAAGGTTACGGAGTGGATAAGGTGGAGGTTGGAGGAATCTTTCAGTACTTCTTGGACAGGTCTGAGCATAGCGAAGAAATGGACTTCTGATTCATCTCTCAGTGTAGACTGTCTAAGGACCATCATCCCAACTTGATGTGGAAGGGACTTTGCTAGGAGATTTCTCTGACCACAAGTTTTGGAAAGATCAATCCCATAGGCAGGACATATCATGTGCTTTTAAACAGAAAGGACAGAGAGAACACAGGAAAAAGTATATTAGAAGTAAGTGAGTGAGTCTGCCCTGCCAGGCTTGGTGGCACATACCTTTAATTCCAGCACTCAGAAGGCAGAAGCAGGAAGATCTCTGTGAGATCAAGGCCAGCCTGGTCTACATAGTGAGTTTAAGACCAGCTGGGGCTACTAGGAGACCCTCTCGAAAAACCAACAAACAAAATAAAACACTAGCCAAAAAAACAAAGAAACAAATGAAATGCTAAAGGAGCAAAGGTTTTTTTTTCTGCAATTCATGTAAGTCTGTATGCTTAGAAGGGCCCTGTGATTAATTTAAAGCTCTGCTTACTTTCTTGAGTCTTAACACTGTGTAAGCAATGGACTTTCCATTTTGATTTTGCACTTTTTTTTTTTTTTTGGTTTTTTTTTGGTCTTTTTGAGACAGGGTCTCCCTGTAGCCCCAGCTGTCCTGGAACTCACTATGTAGACCAGGCTGGCCTTGAACTCACAGAGATCTGCCTACCTCTACCTCCCAAATGCTTGATTTTGCACTTTTGTATGTAGAGGAAGTATAAGCTGTCTCCAACTTGACAGAGTCTGAGTATCTTAGCAGTTTGAGAGGCTTTTTCCTTCCTCCTGTCAAATAGAAGCTATTATTGTTTCTCCAAAGTAGAAGACTGTGGCCAAAACCTTTCTGTAGGACTCTTCCCTCTCACACTTCTCAGTGATCCAGCTTCTACTTAAGTGTTGCACTCATCAGAGATCTACTGGAGAGAAAATCATTAGGCCTTTAGAATTAAACCATAGGGTTGAAGCCTCTGCCTTCTTGTCTATCACATTGCAGAGTGTGTGATAAGAATCTGATAAATCACAACACCCCCAGAGGAAAGTCACATTCCTGTTGGAGCTAAATAAGAGAAGAGGCAGTCAATAAGAATGTATTGATCCCCATGGGCTGTTCAATAGTGTTGTAAGTGCTGTCCTACCTGTTTATACTTTTCTTTTACCTTGGCCTCTTTCCTGTGAATGTTTTAATGGCACCATAAAGATTCCAAAAGGCAATGAGGCAGTGCAGCATTTGGTTGAGAGAATGCACTGTAAGCTGGAGACTTGAATACAGCTCCTTCAGCTAGCACTTCCTAACTGTGGAACCTGAAGGAAATATTCCTTTCTCCTAGTCTGTGTGTTTTCAGATATTAAAGAGGTAAATATTGGTTCCTACTTCATGTGCTTATAATGTTTTAATGTGTCCATGTATTAACTGCATTAAAATATTTGTTAGATTTTACTTGCTCTTAAAATTATTCCTGTCATGGAAATTTTATTCAGGAGTTTTGCATGTTTCTAATGTTGAGACACATGAGAAAATATACCCACTCATTAAGAACTCTTACTACAATATTAAAGACAATCATATATCTTGAAGTTTTTAGTAGTGTCAGACACAGAAACTGATACTTATAGTTTAATTGCAAAGTTAACTCTTGGGCCCCTGAAAGAGAAAAAAAGGTGTCTCTTTCACCAGTTAGTGGGTTATAATTGATTGTAATTAGCAGTTTGCACAGGACTGTATGTGTACGAAGGTCAAAGATGGCCAAGAACTTTCCCACTGCTCAGTAGCAAATATGACACAGCTGCAAGGGAAATAAAACAGTGCAATTAAACTTTATTCTCTTTTGTTCTTTTCTTTACGAAAAATAATTCCAATTTTTATGTCACCAAAGAACTAGGGAAAAAATATTCATATCCTATAGGGAGAAAGAGACTTTGTTTTGTACAACTGTATTCATCCTGGACCCTCTGACTGGCCTCTACCATCTTCATATTGATTTAAATCTGACCTCCACTGACTGTTCTTTGATTGAGAGATGATCTTCAGGTGCATGAATATTTAAAGAGACTCAGAGTGAGTTAAAGAAGAAAAAGAAAACCTCCCTATTCTAGCAGATCCTCCCCTTTGGGCCCTGTGCAGCTTGCAAACTATCTGCTATTCAGGTTTCTATGATCCACTGAACAAAAGGTCAAGGAACTGTATATGTGTCAGGCAGTTTCTAAATGTTTCTTATTCTTCTTTTGAACTTAAGAACACCTCCCACATCACAGAAATGATTTCTTCTGAAAAATAATATCAACTCTTTGCACATTATTACTAATTAAAATAGACTAGCGAAATATAGTCCATCAATGAATCCTTTTTGATAGTCTCACTCTGTAGCCAGGCAATCCTTGAACTCATTGCAATCCTCTTGAATACTGGGCTCACAGGAGTGAATCACCTACATCCCCAGCTTTTCCACTAATCTTTGAGGGTTTATTTTGTCTTTATAACCAAATATGTCATAACAACATATTGATTAATATCTGGCCATGTTCTTTTCTAGACAGTTGGTCACTTGAGAGCAGGTATCTTCTTTAGAAACCTTGACAATTTTTGTTAGATGTTAATTTTATAAGCTTTTAATTTCCTGATTTTTCTTTTGTTTTGTTTAATGAGATGGACTTACTATGTAGTTCTGGCTGTGGTGGAACACCCTATGTATCCCAGGCCGGCCTCAAACTCACAGTGATCAACCTGCTCTGCGCCATGCCCTCCTGATTTCTTGATTTTAACAGCAAAAAACATTCATTATAGTAAATTCAATAGTTCTCTCCCTCTGCTTCAAAGAACAAAAGGATAAGAAAAGTATTTTAATTTCTCTACCAAGGGAAAATAATTTTTATTATTGGATATATTTGTTTTCATATACATATGTCCACCCACACATACACATACACAAATATATACACACAGAGAAACATACACATAGACACAGACACACAGACATGTATACACATACAAACACACATATTCATATACATAAACACATATACAAACACACATATACATATACATATACATACATATTGATAAACTCAAAGATCTATACTAATATATGCAGGGTTCATAGTGAGTTTTTGAAATATATTAAAAATACATGATTTTGCTGTGTTACTATACAGCATACTTTGGTAATTTCATATCATAGAAATTATGATGCGTTACAGGAAAACACACCTATAGAATTATTTTTGTAAGCTATATAAGCAGAAATAGAAGTTACATAACTGTTCATATTTTTTTGAAATAGAGCCGCATCAATTGTTAAACCAGTTTCAGGGGAGCTCAATGAGTGTACTGTATTTACTGCTCTAGGGTTTAAGGAAAGTTACACCCCTAGAGAGTAGGCAAAGTTTTGGTGAAAGCAGAGTGCCTTTGTGACATCCTTAGCCTGCAATTTTAGTTAATTCTTTGACTTTTGCCTCATAATTCATTCTCTCTCTATTCATTCTCTCTCCCTCTGCCTCTGTCCTCTCTCTCTTTCTCTCTCTCTCTCTCTCTCTCTCTCATTTTTTAGGGGTTTAATTTTCTCCTGATTTCCCAAAGTTCCATGAGGTCACCCTTATTTTCTTATTAGCTTGTCATTTTAATACTGTTCATATTTAAATCTTTGCCTCTATCTCTCCTACACATTATTAACATACTCCTTTTCTTGGCCAAGTGTCTTCTAATAAATAATCACATCCATTGAGTACTTATTACCTAGCAGAATTAGCAAGGTATTGGGTCCAATGCCCAGGGGGATTCAATAGTGAAATAGGCACAGTTCTCAATATATCAGGAATTAGAGTGAATACACATATAAATAAACTCACATTTCTTTAGTCATTGCATTATATGTGGGCACTCAAATGCCATTTGGCTCTGTGCATCTTCTTGCACCTTTCCTTTCTCTACACTTTCTCTAGACAGGTGTTTCTGTACTCCAGCACACAGGAAGTCATCAATGAATTTCCCAGATGTGCCTACAGACCTCAGCAGTATCCCTTCAAATTCTTTCACTTTGAGGAAATCCAGCTCTTCCCCATGGGGACTTTGTTCTCTGGAACTCTCGAAAAGAAAGATAGTTCTCATTCCTCTAGTTTTCTCTCTTTGCCCCGGAGGCAAATACATTCCTCATGAACTTTCCTTATTGCTCCCTGTCCAACAGTCTCTATATTTCCATAAGCTCCAGTTTTAATCTCATGTCATCAGACTATGTCAGTAGTATATTGTGGTGTTGAATTGAGATACACGCCCCAGTAATTTCCCCTCATTCATTTATTCTTGGTCAATTTTACTATCTTCTTTTGTGTAGGTTACTTATCAGGACTGTAGCCAGAATGTCATTGTAAGAATTTGAATTAGTTTATACCATCTTTCTGTCTAAGCCAAGGCTTCCCATTAGGAACAAAAGCCAGTACTTTACTGTGTCTTTCAACATTCTGCATCATCCAGCCCCATTATCTCCCTAACCTCATATGGTAGCATTCTCCCCCATGCTCACTCTCTCTTGAACTTTAGTCACAGAAGCTAGTGCTTGCCACAGAACCTTTGCAATTTGCACTAATTCAGTCTGGCTTATTGATCTCATAAACAAACATGTGGCTCACTCCCTGTTAAGTCTCAAATTTTTACTAAACACTGCTTATTCCAACCTGTCTCCTTTTCACCCTAATTAAAATTGCATCATATCACTGCCCCACCCCTTTTTTCTGGCTTTATATTCCTTACTGATAATTAACATCACCTAGTATGCATAAATGAATGTAAATTATTGGACTAAACATATATATATGAAACCATGCACATATTAGGGCTGGGGAGATGGCATATGGGTAAATTGCTTTCCATACAAGTATGAGAAACTGAGCTTGAATTTCTAGAACCCATGTGAAGCCAGACATGACAGTGCACATCTGTAATCCCAGCACTTGTATGCCAAGATGAGAGGTGGGGAAAGAATTCCCAGAAGTTCACCAGCCAGCTGGCCTTACACAGGCCGGTCCAGCAGCAAACAACAACAACAACAAAAAACAGTCTCAAACAAGGTAGAAGACAAGGACTGACATCTGAGATTGTTCTCTGACCCACACATATGCAACATAGCATGCAAGCATGCACTCACAGACAGAAATACACATATACACACATTTAAAAACTGGCAATGCACATATTAGACTATAGCTCATATTCTCATAGTCATGTATAATTTGAATCTATAATTAACACATAGAGGGATAAGTTTAGACATGGAAAGAGTCTGACTATAAACTGGGAGAGTTAAACTAAGATGACTCGAAATTAAATGATTAGATTTCACTGTATAGTCATTAGTGCACAATTACCCTCTGTGGGTCAGATAAAGGAAGGAACTCTTCATTAATGTGCTAGAATATCAGCCTTCATTTCCACTAACACATGAAAACTTGAAATGCTTCAATACTATCACTTGTAGTTACAATTTTCATTGCTATGAAGATGCCAGACAGAACAACATAAGGGCTCCTGTTTTGAGAGAATACAGTCCATCATAGCAGTGAAGGCATGGGGTTTGGTACATGAGGTATCTGGTTACATCAACTAGGCAATCAGGAAGCAGAGAGAACTATGCTCAAAATGGGGGGAAGGAAATAACATACAACCCACCTCCAGTTGCCCTCTTCCCCTAACAAGATCCCACCTCTTTTTACATTTAATTTTGAGTGTGTGTGTGTATGTGTGTGTGTGTATGTGTGTGTGTGCGTATACATACTATAATACCCATATGGTGGTCAGAGGACAACTTGCTGAAGTTGCTTCCTTCCTTTTATACTAGAAGTCTTGAATGACCTGGTAACAAGTGCTTTTACCCTTTGAGCCATTTTGCTTGCCCAAGATTATGTCTATTAAACATTCCATACCCATCCAAAACTGTGCCAAACCAAGTATTCAGACATGAGCCTGCAGGGGACATTTCACATTCAAATGAGAGCACTTCTTCCAGAAATACTTTATAGAAAATTTTAGGAAATAGGCTGATACTAACCTTTGACCTATATTTTTTAACTATTTAAAGACAGTTTGAGAACATGAGTTTCTGATACCCTTCAAGTCATTTTCCAGTAGAGAAAATGGAAAAACCAACCAAAAACTGATGATGACAGCTGAGGAGCAAAATATTCACCTTAGGATATATATGAGCCTTGACATGTCAATCACAGTTCATCTTAGCACTAATTCCAAACACATTTAGTTAGTCAAGCTCAACTTCCTAGAGGAGTAGAAAGTATATAAGAAACCTTGCAACTTCAGGGCCAACTTTAGCACCACTCTTCCATTCGGAATATTGTTCTGCAGACATCAGCAGAATCAATTTTCCTAAATTATTTATGTATCTATTCCCATATATATGAAGTGGGAATATGTTCAGTCCTATCAGTTTGCCTATATTATTCTCCTGAACTGTAGTATTCATGATTTCTACAAAGGGAAAATCACCACTGAGGTGATGTGGTAGTGGTAGGAATACAGAGCTCCTATAGCTAATAAGCATCCTGCCTTGAGACTTGAATTTCTTATTAATCACACAGACTACAGGTAACAAAAAGAATCATGGGGTGGGATAATTGAGACAGGATCTTCCTGTAACCCCAGCTGGCCTGAAACTTAGTATGCAGACAAGACTGGCCTCTATCTCACAGACAGCTGCCTGCCTCTGCCTCCTGAGTGCTGGAATTAAAGGTATGTGCCACCACATCTGGCATAATTTAAGTTTTTTTAAAGCACTACTGGATTATTTTTATATGACTCTAGCAGATTTGCCTTTGAGATCTGTATTAGTTATTTTTCTGTTGCTGTGATAAAACATGACCAAGGGAAGCTGTGCATGGTGGTACATGCCTGTAGTCCCAGCACTTGGGAGGCAGAGGCAGGTGGATCTCTGTGACTTCAAGGCCAGCCTGGTCTACACAGTGAGTTCCAGGACAGCTGGGGCTACTGGGAGACCCTGTCTCAAAAAGACACAAAAAAAAAAAGTGACAAAGGGAACTTATAGAAAGACGCACTTATTTGAGATTATGATTCTAGATTCCAGAAAGATTAGAGTCTGTCATGGTGTGGAGACATGGTGGCAGGAGGTTGTGGAGCAGGACCAGAAAGAGGAGTATTCACATCTTCAAGTAGGCACAGGAAACAAACTGGCTGGAAACCCATCAAGGCTTAAGAACTCTCAAAACTTGCCCCCAGTGACACCTCCAGAAAAGCCACACCTCCTAAAAGCTCCCCAAACAGCATCACCAACTGGGAGAAAATGTTCAAATACATACAGCCTATGGGGGACATGCTCATTCAAACCACCACATTTCACTCTCTGCTCCCTAGGCTCACGACCACATAAAATGCAAAATGCATTTAGTCTCCTTCTAAAAGCTCCTATAGTCTTTACAAGTCTCAGCACTCTTCAATGTCCACAGCCCAAAGTCTTTATGAGACTCAAGGAAATCTCTTAACTGTAAGTTCCTGTAAAATCAAGACAAATTACATACTTCTAACATACAATGGAACAAAATACACATTCCTATTCCAAAGGGAGGAATAGAGTCATAGTGAGGAAATACCAAACCAAAACAAGTCTGAAAACCAGTAGGGAAAATATCAAATCCAGTAGCTCCATGTCTGAATTCTGGGACTTTACTTCCAAAGGGCTTAAATGGCTCAGCTCCTGCAGCTTTGCTGCATGCAATACACATCCCTCTCTGACTGGTATCACTCCCTATATGCAACTCTGCTTGGCAGATGTCTCACAACTTTAGAATCTCCATCATCTTCTTGGGGTCTCCACTGCCAACAAGGCTTCACCTTCACAGCCTGTCAGGGTTGCTTGGCCTATTAGGGCCTTCTTTATGCAGAGACACCCCTGCTGCGTACAGCCTGACCTCAGCACCTCTCTAAAGCCTCTGAGAAAGATCTGATGACCTATTCTCTCTTGCATCTTTCATGCGTCTAAAGCCAGCACCATGTGAACAACACTGCCAAGTTTGACTACCAGCCTGGGAAGGTCCCTAACAAGCTTCATTCATATCTATTATTTCTTTCACAAATTGGGAGCCTAGTTGGACATGGATTTGTCCTGAAGGTACTCTTTCCATTGTTTAAATGCAAACCTCTTCCTTAATCACTGTAAACTCCTTATCGAAGGAATCCAGCCTTTGGTGTATATTTTGGCTCCAACATTACTCTTCCTAGTGTTTTCTTCAATCTAAACTGTACATTCTGTATTTCTTTATACCCATTTGCTCTTTTTCACTGTAGGTCTGCATAGTATTTACTATTAATAGTCACAGCACCATTTCTACATTAGATTTTCTAGAAATTTCCTGTGCCAAAGAAATTAGTCCATTACTTTTCAACTTAGCCTCAGACAAACTCTTAGACTGGAGACCAACTGCAACTAGACTCTTTGCCAAAACATCCTAGTTGTTGTTTCAGTCCTTATTTTCCTCTGGAATTACCTTGCTCTCAGAGCACTAATTTTTTCCAAGTTCCTACTAAATGGCCTGTTAAGCTCTTGCTTACAGCATCCAAATACTTTTTTAGTCCAAACTTTCAAAGTCTTCCATATTCCTCCCAAAACCAACATGGTCAGTTTCTTCACAGTCAACAGCCCACTCTGTGGTACCAGCTTCTGTATTGGTTACTTTTCTATTGCTATGATAAAACACCATGATCGAGGGAACTTATAAAAGGAAGAGTTTATTAGAACTTATGGTTCCAGAGGGATAGAAGTACATAATGGTGGGGAGGCATGGTGGCAGGAGGTGGCTGAAGGAGAAAGAGGAGAGCTCACATTTTCAAGCAGGCACAGGAAGAAGGATGTGACTGGAAATGTGTCAAGACTTAAGAAATCTCAGAGCCTGCCCCTAGTGATGCATTTTATCCATTAAGGTCATGCCTCCTAAAACCTCCCAAATTAGCACTACCAACTTGAGACAAATGTCCAAAATACAGGGAGCCAAAGAGGGACATTTGTATTCAAACCTCCACAAGATCCTAAAACCTATACTGGAATATATTTTTATAATATTAGAATGCATAGCAAATGATATAACATCCAGGTTTAAAGGAGTGGATTAATGAATTGTCTATAAGCCTCCTCAAATCTGAGTGAATGGCCACTCTCATTTATTTCATAGTTTATGTGTAGGCCAGTTGGGGAAGAGCTGCTTCTGCTAGGCCCATAAATGATATAACATCCAGGTTTAAAGGAGTGGATTAATGAATTGTCTGCTAATGAGACTATAAGCCTCCTCAAATCTGAGTGAATGGCCACTCTCATTTATCTTCATAGTTTATGTGTAGGCCAGTTGGGGAAGAGCTGCTTCTGCTAGGCCCAGTGCTGGAAGAAGCAACCAGGGGCATTAGTCCTGTAGCAGATGGCCAGAGTACAGTAAAGGGGATGTATTTCCTCTGCCTACATTTTGTTGGCCGACAAAGAAAGTGGCCAAAGGGAAGAGGCATGTTTGCTTTACAGTAACCCAGCCTTTTAGAACCTGTTTGTTATTTTAAATTAACTTTGTTTGCTAACATAACTACAGCATTGGGTTTTTCCTGTGGCTTTAACAACTTTTTCTGATTGCCATGACTTGTTATTCTATTTAATTTTTTTTACTTCCTCCTTTTTAAGAGTATAATTTAATTTTATATACAAACTAAATGGATCTATAATGTAATTTTAGAAAATGTATACTTATTTTGTACATTGAAAGAAGAGAAATTGCATACAGATATTAGGAATCTATAAAAATTTTCATATCCCATTGAAATAACATTTTGTTTCTACTAAATGTAGATTTTTCATTATTTAACAAAGAATAGCTTCTATTCTCTAAGCACTCATTTCTTCCAATTTGATTATTTACCATTTTTTCCTTTTGAAGAAAACTCCCCATGGCTTTCTTAGCTCATCTCTCACATAGCTTTCTCAGAAAAGTAGTTACTAAATGGATAGTGCATAGAATTAATGAGGCCACAGCTGAATTGAGAACAGAAATCTACCCTAAGGTCACAGTTTACATACTGAGACCCAGATCTTTGAGCTAATCACCAACATGTTTGCTTCTAAATCAAGAATCGCTTAATACAAACCTCGTAAAACAACTGAAAACTACTCTTTCTATTGAAATAAATAACTTTTTCCTATGGAAATGATAGCCAGTTTGTTCATTATTCCTATGATCATCCTTGGCAATACGTAGCAGAGATCTGCTTCATTCCAATGTAGAAGTAGCTTTCTATATGAGTCATGGAGCAGAATAAAAAAGATTGTGTGACAGATATTGTCAGGACTTCTGCCCTGAGCAGAAGCCTCTGAGTCCCTTGAACACTTTTTTTTTTCTTTTGTCTTTTTGAGACAGGGTCTCCCTGTAGCCCTAGCTGTCCTGGAACTCACTGTGTAGACCAGGCTGGCCTCAAACTCACAAAGATCCACCTGCCTCTGCCTCCCAAATGCTGGGATTAAAGGCGTGCGCCACCACGCCAGGCAACCCTTGTGTATATTTATGCACAATATACAATGGTGTTCTCCTTTTGAAAGTCAAATAATATTTTTTGTCAGGCTGATAAAAACTACTTTACATTTTCCTATAGAGAGCCAGATTTTCCTGTAAAGTTACATATTATCAAGACTGGCTGTTTAACCGATACCTGAGGGGCCCAAGACTATGAGCAGATAATTAGGAGGTGGAATAGGTACTCTTTCTACATCTCTTTTCTCAAAATGAGCCAAAGTTGTCTTTAGTGAGACTTCACTTAGTAAGTCAGGCCCCACCTTCTTCCCACTGCTACTTTTCACTTGTATGTACAAAAGTGCCTGTGACTCCTTCTAAGGGATTCTCTCCTTTCTTCCACCATGTGTCAGGTCATCTACCTGTTTCTACCCATAATTATTGTGTTCTTTTAGTAAGCCCTATCTTTCCCAAAAGTCTTGCTAAACTTGACCTAGTTATTGAATTAATAGAAAGATCAGATGTCATATTTTCAGAAAAGAAATGGCCATTTTGCATGGAATAGGCCACTGCTGAATCTCCTGTATGATTCTCAGATAGAAGTAATATTATCCTATAGCAAGTCATTCTCGCTAGTGAAAGGGTTCAATAATCATTAGTGAATTCACTCTGATATATGACCTCAAGTTATGTCCTTTGCCTATCTTGAATGCAAGAGACTTGCTGAGGCTGAGTTTAGCCATTTTTGTGGTTCTGCCAATCTATCTAGCAATCCTATGCCTGGCATGTTTGATCTGGTCTTAACAGGCTATTAGAAGGACATTTCAAAGCTTGGAGAAAGTGGTGACTCATATTAAGTGAATCAGTGGTGCCAAAAGTTCCCTAGCAGCATATTGTAGATCAGACATAAAAGTAGCCCAAGAGGTGGGTATTATGAAATACCCAATTACCACAACATTCCTCTTTTTCTTTTTTTGGCTAATATGACTAGAAAACACTATTTCCTAATGGTCTAACAACTTCTTTGGTTGGAGGCAGGCAACACAGATATACTAAGAAAGACTGGTATGAGAACTTTCTCCAAATTAAGGATAATGGCAGAGGCTGCATTTATGCAATTAGGTTAATAATGAGAATAACAAGGTAACACAACATCATGGACTAAGTGGCACCAATAAAACTTTAGGGAAAATTCACACTGAATTACTGAAGCATATTTCAGGGAACTAATGCCTAAATAGTTCCAAGAAAAAGAAGCTTCACGTTAAAGGTGGGTACCAGTATGCATGAGGCAGGCCACTCCTGGCAAGGGCAGTTGGCAGGAATTCTCCTTCTTTAAAACATTTGGTGGTCACTCACTCAACTATGGTTTCAGATGTGCTATCTCTAACCTGAACTTGCTTTGTAAATCAATCTACAAATGTGTTTTCTTTTCCATGCCCAATAAAAAAGATGATAAGTAGTTTGAATATACTTGGAAAAGATATTTAGAGACAATTATAGATCTTACTGTATATTACAATTACTGGGCCTTTTCCCTAAGATCCAATTTCCCTTTCATATTACGTCTTATTCTTGAATTTACTTTTTGATGTATCATTTTTTATAAATACTCATCTCAGAGTCTGAGGAACCCAACTTAATTTAAGTACCATCTGAATGGATTGTTTATTGAAAATTTTCCTAAATCAGTTTTAGAAGAACTCGATCAATGATGAATAATAAAAGAAATATTTCTCTCTATATAATGAAATATTTCTTCTCCTACATAATATTCATTGCAATCATTTTAATGAACTCTTCATTCTTTGGTCTGTCTACCATATCAACTGTCTCTAGATACAGATCCTGATATTCAAGAAGATATATTTTCGTATTGTACTGCAACCAAAAGAGGCTTTCATTTCGTGCATGTCCACAAAAACAAACAAACAAATGAAAACACAAAACTTCAATCATTTGTTAGTTCTTTAAGGACACAATAAATCTCATAAGTTAAAAGGAAAGTAATGAGTGCTTAACAAGAGACCTGACAGTGGCTTTGGTACCTGAGGACGCAGCATGCTTCAGTGTGCTTCATTAACAAATAGAGGTCTGTCCTAAAATGAAAAGTAAAAGACAGAAAACACGGAGAATACTGGTGATGTTTTCCCTGGGGCCCACATTCATCAAAATTTGAGTTGAGCAGAGCCTCACTAGTCCCCGAGAAATCAGCTGAGTGTGTCTACAAGCTGCAGAAACACTCCAGTAGAAACCCAAGTGAAGACTGGAGGCTGACCAAGGCAGAGATCTAAGTGGGTGAGCCACCTTTTCTTCACCAGGACGTCTCTGCACTATAGCCTGCGGATAGAGATGCCCAGCTTCTTTTCATTTAACTTACTAAACAAGTTCCCTAATGTCACATTTAGAGAATTTTACAAAGAATTTATTACATTATGTTTCTAATATAAACTATAATTTGATTCAAAAATTGTCTCTCTTCCTCTTCTCAAAATATCATGTATTTTGGGACTGGAGAGATGGCTCAGAAGTTAGGAGATGGCTCAGAGGTTAAAAGTACTGGATGCTCTTGCAAAGAACCTGGGTTCAAATCCCAGGACTCACATGGTGAATAGCACTGTCTGTAACTCCAGTTCCAGGCAATAATGTATTGCCTGCATGTAGGTAAATGCACCTGTTTCATCCAGTGCCCACAGAGGTCAGAAGAGGCTGTTGGATCCCCTGGAACTGGAGTTACAGAGAGTTGTTAGCTGCCATGTGGGTGCTGGGATTCGAAGCTGGGCCTTCTGCAAGAACAGTCAGTGTTTTTAACCATGGAACCATCTCTCCAGCCCCATAAATAAAATATTTTTTAAAAATACATAGTTTGTAAGTTGTATTATGCAATATCATTTTGGTGAGTAGATGGTGAATATTATAAAAAAAATTCTAGAATCTTCTGGAAGTTGTAGGAACACAGTGAGGTTGCAGTGAGTCTTAAAAACCAAAGCATCATATAGATTAGGTATGCCCACATTGTACCTGCAGGTTCTCTTGGTGAGGACTATTGCTAGAATCCAGAGAACTCTTCTTGGTTTTTTTCCCTAGCTTTCTATGAACCTGTATATCCAGACTGCATAGACCTTTCATCATGGCAGAATGTGTTTCTACTGCATCAGACCCCAGACTTTACTTTGACATTCCTTTTCTGATTTGATGGCTTATTTCTAGTTCAAAAGATAAATATGAAGATTTAGCCAGGAGAGCTATGGCATCAGCAAATCCACACTACTACTTTTGTCATAGTTTTAAGAGTAATGATCAACAGAGGAAAAGATAAAAATGAAAAAGAGAAATGTCCTCTCCACAAATACAACCCCTTTTTGGTTTCGGCTACAGTTTCAGTTACTGCCTGTGTCTAGATTAATGCTCATTTTTATCAGACACAAATGAAAGTAAGCCCCAATATTTAACAAAAATTATTAATATATTTAGATTTTGTACCATGCAGTATTTGCATTCAGACTTAGTTTAGTTTTTGCTTTTGGAAAAAAAATGTACATTTATTACCTTAGTTTTATGAGTTTGAATGGAAAATAGTTACAACCATATATCAGAGGAGTTTGTGAAGCAATGCTGATCAGCCGTGAAAACAGGTAAGGAGAGGCAGAGCCTGTGGTGCACCCAGCAGCCTCTCCTCAAAGCAATTCCCTTACTCTATGGAGGAGAGCATCTGCCTCCACTGCAAAGTGAGTAAAAATATCCAAGCAGAAAAAAATCGTCTTTGTTTTCCTTCTAGATTGCACATTTTATCTCCAGTAACACACACATTCATCGTCACCAAAGCTCAGTGGAATAATTACAAGTATTTACTGAATAGGCCATGCAAAGCCATATGCTGTTGGTGGAAAGAATGTGGAAGAGATACAGAAAACTGGCACAAATAATAAGACTGCAAAGTCAGCCACTTACAGTTTAGTGGCATTTGAAAATCATATATGCAAGGAGAGGGCCCTATCTCTATAAATAAAGTACTGAATTTCCATGAGATGGAAGCAGTTTGATGGAAGGGGATAGAAACTTCTAAATTTCTGTTACAAAAGTAGAAATTTTAGAAAAGTCATTGGTAAAGTGTTAATATAAGATGTGGATATATATACACACACTTTTATGCTTTAATTTTCAATACTAATTTAAAAGAAAGAAGGTGTAGGGAAATGGTGAAGATAAGCAATATTATACAAATGTGAGGGTAGCTGTTAGGTTGCTGGGAGACTCCTAGAATAGCTGCGCAGTTACCAATAGTCTAAACCGGCAGGTAGATTTTAGCATTGGAAGCCCTTCCCGGGCAACAGAAACCTAAGCCCACAGCATTTCTCAGGAAACTCGTGACTCAGAGGGACTCTGCATTCGGGGAGACCAACCACCCTGGGCTGAACCACCCAGCATGTGTCATGGAGAATTCATCAGCCCCCTAACTACCTAGAAAACCTGTCTGACATCTTAGAGTGGCTGCTCCTCTCTGATCTTGGGAGGCAGTCCAGCGTTTGTCCCCCAGTAAACTGCTGTTCCACACGAGTGATCCTGTTCGGTGGCTGTGCTGGGCACATTCATTCAGTAACCACCCAGTTCCTTCAGTTTTGTTCCAAAGATAAGGACCATCTTGACCACAAATTAATTTTGTCTGTTCTTAAACTGTATAAATGGTATTGTACAGTATTTATTTACTCCTCTGTGTCTGACATCTTTCTTTGAACAGTATGCTTGAGATTCGTTCCTGTAAGGAATGACATGAAATCACAGTTGGTTCAGCCTTACCACTGTGTTATGCTTTGCTGCATCAACCTATCACCGTGGAAATACAAAACAATAGCATAGAAACTATTGCAAAGTGGCACAGTAAAATTAATCTTTTATACTTGCATCAAAGTTTTTAGTTTACAAAACAGTTTTCTATGTGGGTTCTCATTTCATCCTTTCAGTACCTGTTATTTGGTATCATCAACCCTATTTTATGGAAAACAAAATAGATTTCCAAGATGTAAAAAGATTTGTCCACAGTTTCAACAACATAAATGGTAAAAACTGCCCAGGAATTAGAAGTTCTTGCTTTTACATAGATTTGGCAAATGACCAGAGGCTGAGATAAGAAGGGAATCCTTTGTAATCTCAAGCCTTCATACAATGTCAGACAAAATAAGTCTATTTTTGGTGGTTCATTTAAAATAACATGTTAGTTCACTCAAAAAAAATCTTGATTTTACTTAATTTTCATCAAGTTCCTATTTTTTCCAAATTTTAAGCCAATATTTAAAAAATAAATCAGGTTTTAAGAAAACTGGTTTTGTAGTATTTGCATTGGTTTCACCAGCATTCATCCTTTATTTATAATCATCCAATTTATTTAGGACCATCTGTCTATTTCCTGTTCCTTAAACATGGAAGAACTATGAAGTAGAGAGATACATACTTGTCTGTAATATAAGGATGCATATTTAGAATATAGCAAGAAATTACATTGGTCTAGAGAGAGATATGACAAAACTAAGTTTTTCTCTAGGTGGTACATATATGCATATCTATAAATGTATATATGTATATGTAACAATTATAATCAAGGAAGGGGATGGGAAATTGAGAGGAAGTGGAGGAGGGACATGGGAGGCATTGGAGGGGAACTGGGATGGATGAAGTCTATACTCATGCATGATGTTCACAAAAATTTTTTTAATTAATGAAAAGAAAAGGAAAGAAAAATAAAAATATTTAGAACTAAAAGAAAAAAATGTATGACATTTGTCTATTTTTTCTTTAAATCTTTTTGAGACAGAGTCCCTCTATAGCCTCTCCTGGCCTAGAACTCACTGTACATACAGACTAGGCTGACCTTGATCTCATAAAGATCCACCTGCCTCTGCCTCTTGAGTGCTGGGATTAAAGGTGTGCACCACCATCCCTGACTTGTCTTTTTTTTTGATATTTTATTTATTTATTTACTTATTTATTTTATTTATTTGTTTATTTATTTTTTTTATTTTATGTGTATGCATGTATTGCCTACATGTAGGTAAGTGCACCTGTGTTGTGCAATTCCCATGTAGAACAGAAGAGGCTGTTAGATCCCCTGGAATTGGAGTTACAGACAGTTGTTAGCTGCCATGTGGGTGTTGGAATTCAAACCTGGATCTTCTGAAAGAACAGCAAGTGTCCTTAACCACTGAGCCATCTCACTGGCCACTGCCATGGCCTAGAGGTAGGGCTGGTCTGAAGTAGGTGCTTGTCAACTCGCTTTTGAACTTACAGTGGGTGAATATGGTGTAATTATTTCTTCTCATCTCTATCTTAGGCTAGTTTCCTTCCATTTCTACCTCCTTTTCTGTGGCCATTCTAATAAGACTTAGTCTTTCCCCTTTGGAACGTTTTCTGCTATTATTTTGTAATGCCATTTCTTTTCTGTTTGTTTGGTTTTTGTTGTTGTTTTGTTTTATTTTGGTTTATGGAGACAGGGTCTCCCTGTAGCCCCAGCTGTCCTGGAACTTACTTTGTAGACCAGGCTGGCCTTGAACTCACAGAGATCCATCCGCCTGCCTCTGCCTCCTGAGTGCTGGGATTAAAGGTGTCCACCACCACACCCGGCCACACTGTCATTTCTTAAGTCCTATGTACTTTATCTGTATTTATTTTCCTCCCAGTGCTTGTGCTTGGATATACTATATTATTGAAAATTCCTTGTTTCTTTTCCTGAATTTAAATCTTTCTGATAATTCAGCACAGCTAACCCATTTCCACACCCTAGAATGTCATTTCCACAGGCATTCCTAGAATGCTCTAGAAACATTTTACTTTGTTGCCAAGGAGTGGCTCTTGGCTTCTAAATCCTGCCACATGGGCCACCAATGAGGGAAAGAACATGCCCTGCCCTGTCTCCCTGTTAGCATACACATCTGAAAGTCATTAGTGTGCCTCCTTGACTGATCCAGCTAGAGATGAGATTTCATAAGAAGTAAAGAGGTGACACGTCTGGGGGAGGATTCAGCATAAATAAATTGTGATCCCCTCCACTTTCAAAAGCCAGAAATATCTAGGGCTTTAGGTACCATTATTCACTCAACGTAAGGTTTTAGCAGAACTAGAAATTTCAGTTATTCTGTGACAGTAAGAAGTGTACAACATCATTTAAGGGCTCTCTTAATTCTTAAATGAAAGTAAATGCCAGCAAAGACAAATCCATGGGATCATCTCAGATTTTCCAAAAAGTATTTCTGCCTTCAGATTTCCTGCTTTGTAGAAAAAACATTTTCTTGGGATATAGCATTTTATATACGTCCCAAAGATATTTTTCCTTTTCCAAAGGGGGTAAAAAGATTAACCCACCTGAATTTTATTGCATTGCATTGTTCAGTGGTAAAAAGAGAAAAAAAGTAGAGAAATAAAAAATTAAAAACAAATATTAGTCATGTTTGCATAGTCTCTTTAATCAAAGAGTTATCTCAATAATTTTATTTGGTATGGTTCCAAATAGGAGACTAAAACCTCTGATCTATCTATCTATCTATCTATCTATCTATCTATCTATCTATC
>NW_008340785.1:1021304-1024093 GCF_000622305.1 Nannospalax galili
CTCAGAATAATGTGTATGTGTGTGTGTGTGTGTGTGTGTGTTTGTGTGTGTGTGTGAGAGAGAGAGAGAGACAGACAGACAGACAGAGAAGAGAGAGAGAGAGACAGAGACAGAGACAGAGAGGGAGAGAAAAAGAGAGTCAATGCCTATTCAATTATTTGTGTATTTTATGCAAGTTTCTGTTTTATATTAATTTAGTTGAAATATGTTGAACATATTCTTGTAAATAACGAATTTAATAAGTATTAATTTGTAAGTTTTGTGGACTCATATATTCTCTCTGCATTTGCTGATAATTTTCCGTGAATTATTTTTTATTCTAGGAATAAGTCATAGTCATCTATGAGTATGTGGATTATCTTTAGAAGATCTATCCAACTTATTAAGAATTATATTTCCAGTAAAATATTATTTTTCATGTTTTAATCAATTGTGTACTATTAATAATTGTATAACAATTTCAATACAAGAGAACTTTGTTAACATTTAGAGCCTATAAGGATTGAAAAATCAATTTCAATTTATAAATATAATTTAGTTGAAGAGCAGTATGTTAGAATGAGTCATGAAAATGTTCATGCATAAAATGCAGTGCAATGGGATACCTTCTGTCTAGGAAATGCCATTGAGTTGGCAGAGACTATGATGCAGGATCTACCAAAAAAGGTAAAATTTGCCATTCCTGTGAAATTTCTTGAGTTAAAGGCTAAGTGGGATTCTTTGTTCTCTCAGAAGAATTTGGGTAAAAATTATAGTTTCCCTTGAGATTAGTGAAGTCTCTCTTAGGTAATTTCTAGTTGGCTTCAAGACTTCCTAGTGATGAAAAACATATGATATTATTTTCCATTAAATGATGACATTCAAAAATAGACATGAAAGTACACAAGCTAATTGTGTTGCTTTTACATTAAGTGTTCACTCACAATTTCCCTATGAAAGGGAGAAAAAATAATAGAGATTGGCCATGTACCCTGCCCATGTACCCATGTTCCAGAACAGTATCCTCTCTTCTCATTGGGACAATGGGAAGACAGGACCGTGGTACTTTTAGCTTTCCACAAAGTCATTAGTAGTACACACTATATATTATGGAATCTCTGCATGAAAGATGGGGCTATAAATGTCTATTAATTAGTTTTTCTGGTCACCCTTGGAAATATGTGACAGAAGCAAATTAGAAGATAGATTTATTTTCTCTCCCCATTCAGAAACCAGAGTCCAACATGGAGGAGATGGATGGTAGTACAGATGTGTGGAGGAGGTTCCTTATAGCTTGGCAAATCAGGAAGCAGAACACTCAGGTCAGAACTAGAAGTAGATATCACCTTCAAGGTCCATTCCTACAGACCCACCTCTGCTAACTAAGCCATAGTTCTAAATGTTCCACATTTCCCAGCATTAGCATCAGCAGATGACCAGATATTGAAACACATGAACTTCTGTGAATTATTTCATATTCAAGCCATAAAATTCTGTCCTGTGAACGCCATAGAATCATGGTTATCTCATAATGCAAAATGGATTTGGTCCAACTTCATAAGTCCCAATAGCCTTAGCAAACATAACACTGTTCAAAAGTCTAAAGTCTTGGTCAGACATGGTAGCACAAAGTGGTACATGCCTTTAATCTCAGCACTTGGGAGGAAGCAGCAGGTGGATTTCTATAATGTGAGGCCAGCCTGGTCTATATAGGGAACTTAAGGCCAGTCAGGACTACACAGTGAGATCGTCTCAAAGACAAAGCAAAACAAAACAAGTCAAAGTCTCTTCTAAGACTGAAGACGAGCTCTTAGCTGTGAGACCTCATAAAATCAAAGCAAATGCAGTATCACTGAGGAAAGAAAAGAATCAAATTTATTTTTATGGGAGGAGTCTTTCCCTCAAAGCTCCATTCCTACTGTTTCTGTGAATACTGCTCAATTTTCTTTAATGATAGTAATCTCTTAAACATTATCTCTTTGTGATGAGTTTGTTTCTTCTGGCCTTACACGAGAGTGTATATATGCTCAAGCTCATTTTTTTTTCAATACCTGAACATTTTACACATGTCCTTGTGCTGAATTTTTACTTCAAATTCTCTCTCTAAAAAATGGCTGAATGCAGCAAGCTGTAATCATGCCACGAATTAAACGTCATGTTGCCTTGAACTTTCTCTCACCAAATGAATTAATTAATCATGAATTTAGCTTAATTAAAAACTTCAAACATATTCAGAGTATAATCAGATTCTTTCCCATAATGTAACATGAGTGGTCTCTCATCCAGGTCCCAATAGGATTTTTGTTCACCTCTGAAGTCTCCAGAGCAAAGCTTTACTGTACATATTTTTTTCAGTTTATTATTTATTTAATAACCACATACTTAGAAGAAGCATTACATTACAACAGCATTGACATATTCAATAACAGTTTTCTGAGCTGAGATGCATCTTTTTCAAAACTGGCTGTAAAATTTTAGGTTTACAGTAGAATTGTTACAGTTATACAATATTTTACTCAGTATAAACCCTATAAGACATAAAATTAAATGGGGTTTTAACCTTTAAAAAAGATCTCCATTTCATTATTAAAATACACAGTTTCATACAGAAAAATTCATTTTCAATGCAATTGACATTAAGATGTTTGCACATGTGCATTTCTAATCTCTATATATCTGATTATTACTAGGGATAGTCGGTTAATTTCTGAGCTACTTGGCATCTGAGCATGGATATAAAGTTATCAGGTAGATTTCAATGGTAATGTTTTTCACATCTACTAATTATTAAGGAACAAATTTTTATGCTT
>NW_008340785.1:1024111-1024278 GCF_000622305.1 Nannospalax galili
CATAACCAAATATTTAGAAGAGGCATTTCATTACAACAGCATTGACATATTCAATTAGAATTTCCAGAGCTAAGATGCTTCTCTTTCAAAATTGGCTATAAATTATTAGGTTTACAGTTGAATTGTTACAGTTATACAGTATTGTTCTCCGTATAAACCCTATGAAA
>NW_008340785.1:1024321-1026161 GCF_000622305.1 Nannospalax galili
GTCATACAATAGTGTACTCACTATAAACCCTCTAAGACATAAAATTAAATGAGGTTTTGACCTTTAAGAAAGATCTCCATTTCATTATTAAAATACAGTTTCATACATAAAAGTTCATTTTTAATGCAAACAATTGACACCACGATGCAGATGTGTTTCTAATCTCTATATATCTGATTATTACTATTCACAGTCAGTTACACTTTCTGAGCTCCTTGACATCTGTGCATGGATATAAAGTCATTAGGTGGATTTCCATACTCTGATATCCCTGCTACTGTCTGCTGTGTTGTCAGCACCCCAGCCATTCCCCACTACTTGTCCTTTGGGTGAATCTAGTCAGCCTGTCTAGAGGTTTTTGTTTTAGGAGGGTCAGCTGTTCCTCATCTAGCGGTATTCAGTTGTAAATATTCCATTGGATAAGATTGGGGTCTGCTGTTCAATTTTCCATTTCTTTGCTGGTTTACTATCTGGGAATCCCTTTGGCCACCCTGGCCAACAATTCAGGAGGAAGTATCACCTGTCTGGCATTGTTGCTTGCTATGTAGCCTTTAGCTATACATATGGTCTCTTATGAAATTATATTGGCCCCTTTAATCTTTGGTTATACTTTCCTTTTGGGTGTTTAAGGCCACACAGTTGGTCCAGATAAACTGATTTATTTTACTCTTAAATTCGTTTAAGGATTTGTGCCTCAGGGATCACATGGGCTTGGGAGGAGCCCCTGGCTCCTTTCTTTTACCAGTTCCACCTATGTGAAGATAAGTCAAAGGTCCTGCTCGACCATGGTTGGCTTCGCTTGGAAGTATGGAGGAAGTGATTCCTCTATGTTGACCCTCCTTTTTGTAGACTGGACACTGGTTCACGTCCATCTGGTGGGGTCTCCTTGACCTCCTTGATCAGGAAGACAGGTGACCCACCACAATCCCAGGACATTTTGAGAGATGCTCATAGTCCCCTAGGAGGGCAAGAAGGAAAAACTGTCTTTTATGTCCCTCTTACCAAATTAGTATAGGCCTCAAAGTATGTGCGTTAAAGTTCCAAGAAGGTTAGTTCCACCAGTCTGGTACTTTTAATTACTGTGTGCCATGTAGATAAATCTTGGGCAAAGACCAATTAAAGAGCAGTTGTTCTCAGATAAACCTTACCTAGACATATATTTCTTGATCTGCTATGTATAATTTTTCAGTAGGTTGTAGGAGTAATATGATTCTTACTGGTTTTCAAAGCTAGCTAGGCATTGTTTATCTCTCACATTGTCACACCCCTCCATCATCACTTTCCTTCTTAAGGTGCCCCTATTGCCCTCCTTTCTCCCATAATAATACCCTTCTCCTGTAGTCCTACCTCTCTTGAATGCCTTCTTTCCCTTTATGCCCTAGGTTCCTTGTGTACCCTTCCCTCCATCCTCCCTTAAACTAACCCAATTTTTATCCATATCTCCCTTATTAAGGCCTGTTGCCTACTTTTCTTCTCCTTCAGGTTATTTCTTTTCCTTTACCTCACTGTTTCCTTACTCTTGTCCTGGTTCCTACAGTTATATCTGTTTGCATACTTATTTCTCAGAGTCTGATCCTAGGATCCACATATGAGGGAGAACATATGTTGATTTTCTTTCTGAGATTGTGTTACTTCACTTAGTATAACAGTTTCTAGTTCCATCCATTTACCTGCAAATTTCATGATTTCATCTTTCTTTACTGCTGAGTAAAACTCCATCGTATATATGAACCACATTTTCATTATCCACTCATCAATTGAGGGACACCTAGGTTGCTTCCATCTATTAGCTATTGTGAAAAGAGCAGCAACAAAAATGGATGTACAAGTGTCTCTGCAA
>NW_008340785.1:1026724-1027166 GCF_000622305.1 Nannospalax galili
GCCTATGTCTTGTAGCTTATTCCCAAAGTTTTCTTCTAATAGTTTCAGAGTTTCAGGCTTTACATTGAGGTCTTTGAACCATTTGGAATTGACTTTTGTGAAAGGAGAAAGATAGGGGTTTAATTTCATTCTTCTACAAGTGGAGATCCAGTTTTACCAGCACCGTTTGCTGACCATGCTGTCTTTCCCCCAGTTAATGTTCTTGGCCCATTTGTCAAATATCAAATGTCTGAAATTGCATTTACTCATATTTGGGTCTTCAATTTTGTTCCATTGGTCTATGGGTCTATTTTTGTGCCAGTACCATGTAGTTTTTATAAGTATAGCTCTGTAATATAGCTTGAAATCTGGTATAATAATCCCCCCTGGCATTGCTCTTAGTGCTCAGGGTTGTTTTGGCTATCCAAGGTCCTTCGTGTTTCCATATGAACCTTAGGATAGT
>NW_008340785.1:1027279-1028414 GCF_000622305.1 Nannospalax galili
TTCCACCTCCTGATGTCTTCCTCAATTTCTTTCTTTAAAGAGTTAAAATTTTCATTGTAGAGCTCTTTAATATCTTTGGTCAGGTTTACTCCGAGATATTTCATTTTTTTGCAGCTATTGTGAAGCGGAGTGTTTACATGTGCTCTTTCTCTGTTTGCTTGTTATTGGTATATAGAAAGGCTACAGACTTGTGTAGGTTAATTTTGTAACTTGCCACTTTACTGAATGTGTTAATAATTTCTAGGAGTTTTTGGGTGGAATTTTTGGCATCCCTTAGATATCATATCATCTGCAAAAAGGGATAATTTGATCTCTTCACCAATTATTGCTCCTTTAATTTCCTTCTCTTTTCTTATTGCTCTTGCAAGAGTTTCAAGTACTATGTTAAAGAGAAGTGGGGATAGTGGATAGCCTTGTCTTGTTCCTGGTTTCAATGGGAATGCTTTCAGTTTTTTTCCATTTAGAATGATGTTGACTGTGGGTTTGTTATATATGGCTTTAATTTTGTTGAGGTATGTTCCCCACAGTCAAATTCCCTTTAGGACTTTGAACATAAATGCATGTTGAATTTTGTCAAAGGCCTTCTCTGCATCTATTGAGATGACCATATGGTTCTTGTCTTTGAGTCCATTTATATGATTTATGACTTTTATTGACATATATATATATATTAAACCATCCCTGCATCTCATCTCATGGGATAAAGCCGACTTGATCATGGTGGATGATCTTTTTGATGTGTATGCGTTTTGCAAGTATCTTGTTGAGAATTTTTGCATCTCTACTCATTAAAGATACGGGTCTAAAGTTTTCTTTTTTGGTTGTATCTTTAACTGGCTTTGGTATTCGAGTGATGCTGGCTTCATAGAAACAGTTTGGAAGTTCACCCTCAGTTTCTATCTTTTTGAATAAATTAAGTAGTATTGGATGCAGATCTTCTTTAAATGTCTGATAGAATTTTGCTGTAAATCCGTCTGGTCCTGGGCTTTTTTCAGTCCGGAGGTTTTGTATTACTGTTACAATTTCTTTTTGTGATATGGGTCTGTTTAAGCTGTTAATCTGTTCTTGGTTTAGTTTTGGATCCCATGCCTTTAGATATCCTTACATTTCTTTCAGGTTTTCATATTTAGTAACA
>NW_008340785.1:1028854-1066981 GCF_000622305.1 Nannospalax galili
TGACCCATTCATCGTTCAGGAGTGTGTTGTTTAATCTCCATGTGTTCGTGTGGTGATTTTGGCTTCTTCGGGTGTCGATTGTGAGCTTTATTGCATTGTGGTCTGAAAGAATGCATGGAATTATTTCAATCTTTTTTTATTTGTTGAAGTTTGTTTTGTACTCCAGAATATGGTTAATTTTGGAGAAGGTTCCATGGGGTGCTGATTAGAAATTGTGTCCTTTGGTGCTTGGGTGGAATACTCAGTAGATGTCTGTTAAGTCCATTTGATATATGGTATTGTTTAATTCAGATGTATCTCTGATAACTCTCTACCTTGTTGACCTATCTAATGGAGACAGTGGGGTATCAAAGTCCCCTACTATTAATGAGTTGGGATTAATCTGGGTCTTAAAACCTGTAGTATTGTTTTTATGAAGTTGGGTGCAGCAGAGTTTGGTGAATATATGTTCATAATTGTAATATCTTGATTCATTGTTCCTTTGATCATAATGAAGTTGCCTTCTTTTTCTCTTCTGATTAGTTTTAGTTTATAGTTTATTTTGTCAGATATTAGAATTGCTATGCCTGCTTTTTTCTTAGTGCCATTTTCTTGGTATATTTTTTTTCGGTCCTTTCACTTTGAGATAATGTCTGTCCTTGAAAATAAGATAGGTTTCTTGTAGATAACAAAAAGATGGGTTTTGTTTCTTAATCCATTCACATAGTCTGTGTCTTTTGACTGGGTTGTTCAGTCCATTAATATTTAAAGTTATTAATGAAAGATGGGTATTGAATCCTGTCATTTTTATGTCTGTTTGCCTTCATGATATAGCTGTACTTTTCCACAGTTCATTGGATTTCTTTCCGCAATCCCTTGGGTATAATCATTCCTTTCTTCAACTCTTTGTATTGCTTCCAGAACTCTCTGAAGGGCTGGTTTTGTGGACATGAATTCCTTCAGCCTATTTATGTCATGGAGGATTTTTCTTTCCCCTTCGACTATAACAGACATTTTGGCTGGGTAGAGTAATCTGGGTTGGCATCTGTGATCATTTAAAACTGGGAATACTTTGGTCCAGGCTCTTCTGGCTTTCATAGTTTGCACTGAAAAGTCAGCTGTAATCCTAATGCATTTTCCTTTATATGTGACTTGTTGTTTCTCTTTTGCAGCCTTCAGAATTATCTCTTTGTTTTGTACATGTAGTGTTTTTATTATGATGTGCTGTGGAGAGTTTCTTTCCCAGTCCTATATATTTGGTGTTCTATATACTTCTTGTATTTGTATGGGCATGTCTTTCTTTAATTTTGGGAAATTTTCTTTCACGATTCTCTTGAAGATCTGGTCCATGCCAGTATCTTGGAATTCTTCTCCTTCCTGTATGCCTATGATTCATAAGTTTGGTCTTTTTATGGAGTCACACAATTTTTGCATATTCCATTCTTGTGATTTCTTAAATTTTTCATAATCTTTGCTTGAGTGTTCTAGTTCATCCACTTTATCTTCTAGTGTTGATACTTTGTTTTCCATTTTCTTCATCCTTTTGTTGAGGCTTTCTCCTGTCCTTTCTAATTGGCTTACTGAGTGTTTCACTTCCTTCTTCATTTCAGCCTGAGTATTCTACAATATGTCTAACTCTTTTCTGAATTCATTGAGAAATTTATCCCTATCTTCCTTCAGTTCTGTGATTTCTTTTTGTGTGTGTGTTCTTTCAATTCACTGAATTCTTTTACTATGTTCATCATTGTTCTTTTGAGTTCCATGTCCTGCATTGTCTCTAGGGGGTTCTCACTGTGTTCCTCTAGAGGACTATTGGTATTTGGTGGGGATATGTTATTTAGTTTTTCATGTTATTATTATTTCTCTGTGATTTTGGCATGTGAATATCTTTTGTAGTTTCTGGTTCTTGTATGAGACTCAGGCCTTCAAGTTTAGGTCTACTTTATTTTTGTGAACTTATGTGTCTTTGTGGTTTACGTTTTTGGACATGAAAAGCTGGTTCATCTAAGTTTCTGGTTCTCTCTCTTGATTTTATATTGGAATGGTCAGATTGATTTTGTCTTCAGGACTTCCCACAGAGGCCCAATTCAGATGAGGGTCAGGTGATTTCAGGCTTTCCCCTAAGGTCTGGATCCCTCCAGAACCGATTTTGGCCTCAGGAATTTGGGGGTTGGTCTGGCCTGGGAGTCTGGCCCAGAAAAGACGCTGGTCTAGGGCAGCTGTTGGCAGTGCCACCCAGAGATGCAAAGGCAGATGGGAGTGGGAAGAAGCCCCAAGGACTCCTGGGGACTGCACTGAGGAGCTGGGTGGGTCTGGGTGCAAAAGATCAGGAAGAGGAAAGGTCAGCTCCCAAGTCCCAGAAAGAGGATGGCAGGCGATGCAGGCCCAGAGAAGCAAGGGGAGTTGAGGGTGGGGCCCAGAGAAGGGTCTAATTTGGTTTGGATGAAAGGAGTCAGGAAGCAGTATTGGGTCCCCAGGTGTCTGGGTCCCCAAGACCAGGAATGGGCAGGGCCCAGACTTGGAGGAGAAATGGGTGGGAGTGATGGAAGGGTGAATGGGGCTGGAGGAGTCAAGGCTAAGAGGGCATGATGGACTTACCCTTGAGAGAGGCCTGAGGGTGGGAGAGAGGCCTGTGGCAGGTGGTGCAAGCCCAGGGAAGCAGAGCTACTGTACATATTTTTATCACCAGTCTGGTCCTGCCAAAATGGCTCATTAAGGTCAGCTTACGTGAGTGAAGGGCTTCTCCAGGTTGCAGCATGAAATTTTTCAGCACTCTTCCCATAAGCTAATTTTTATGACTTATTAATTACCTGATTAGGACTATCACAGCAACAACTCTTAGTAACAATTCTTTTGTCTGCCAAGGCTGGACTCTAGAATGATGGATTCAGAATTTGCTTTCAGGTATTTTTGATAGGTGTGGGAGGGTTAGAATCAGTGTCAGTTCCCTCTCAAAGGCTTCTAGATAGGGGGAGACAACAAATTTATCCATCATTTTAGAACAATATCAGGTTGTCTCCCTTAGCTGCAGGTGGGCACTACAGTATTGGAGACCAAGATTTGAAGTCTTACATCTGAGCAGCACTTTCTGGTTAGGAACAAAATCATCAATGAGAAATAATTGTCTAAATAACTTTTTATATAGATGTAAGCCTAATGTCTGGGAAGTGTAATCCCTTGAACTCTTAATTGGTTATACTTTCCTTTTGGGTGTTTAAAACCATACAGTAGGCCCAAATAAATCAACTTATTTTTACACTTAAGGTCATTTGAGGATCTGTTCCTCACGGGTCGCATGAGATTGGGAGGAGCTTCTGGCTACTTTCTTTTACCAGTTCCATCTATATGAACCTAAGTCAAAGTCAAAGGTCCTGCTCAACCATGTCTGGCTTCACTTGGAAACATGAATGAGATGTTTCCTCTCAGTTGACCCTCTTCTTTGGAGACTGGACACTGGTTCAAGTCCATCTCATGGGGTCTCCATGTCCTTCCTGGACAAGAGGACAGGTGACTCACCACAGTTACAGGACATTTTGAGGGATGTTCCATAGTCCCCTGGAACTTAGTCGAGCTTGGAGGGTAAGGGGCAAAAACTGTCCTTTAAGTCCCTCTGACCACATTAATATAGGCCTCAAACTATGGCTGTTATACACACAATAAGGTTAGTTCTACCAGTCTGGTACTTTGAATTATCATGTGCTATGTAGATAAGTCTTGGGTAAAAAAACAAGTATTCTCAGAATACTTTGTCTCATCCTTTATATATCATAACAAACCTACACAGACCTTCATTATTTGCTTAGGCATTCTCATTTTTTCTGTCTTTTTGGAAAATATCTCCATTCCCATATCTTTAAACATCTTTTACATTCTCATTTTTTAAAAAAATAATTATGAGACATAATAGCAGTAACAAATAAAATTTCAATCTGTTGTGAGCCTTTTTTTCCTGGGGATGTGAAGCAATGCTTATTCCCTTTTAAGGTTCTAGTATCAAGCCAATGTTTAATTAAAATTTTACTGTGGAACCAATGAATTTATTGAGATTACTTACCAAGATAACTGAGGGGTTGCTGAGGTGTATGTATGATCTGCGGGTATGCACACTGGAAAGACTTTACACAGTATGGGTCATGCCTTCTCTTCTTAGCCTTCCCCAGACTGTATACTTTAGCACTCCCCAAATCCAGGAGGCCATGTGTGATTAGGGCCAAATTATATACAGTTGGCTGGGAAGAGTGGCTGGATACTCCAGTGAGGGTCCAATGACACTGCTTGGCCCTCTTTTAATCAATGAGCACAACTGTTAACAAGTCCAATTGTGATGATGTTTAGTGAACAGGCTCAGCTGAAGTCTTGATGATGGTAGTTGTTTCATGCAGAAGGGACTGCTGTATAGCATCATCTTATTAAAAGGATCTGGAATTTAAAAGGATTTGGTGCTAGGATCCACATATGAGGGAGAACATATGTCGTTTGTTTGTCCGAGTCTGTGTTACTTCACTTAGTATACCAATTTCTAGATTCATCCATTTACCTGCAATTTTCATTATTTCATCTTTGTCTACTTCTGAATAGAACTCCATTGTGTAAATATACCACATTTTTGTTAACCACTAGTCAGTTGAGGGGAACTTAGATTGCTTCCGTCTCTTAGCTATTGTGATCCTTTTCACTTTTTTATTCATCTGGAATTCTAACCCATAGAATGGTGCTACCCATAATCAGGGTAGATCTTACCATTTCATTTGTATCTCTGGGATCCCTATAGACATATCTAGATGTGGGTCAATGGAGATTAACCATCAGAGCTGGGCAGTAAAAGTGTTAAAGTTTCAAAAATGTTTTAAAGTCTGAGGAAATTTAATAACTGATAATTGTATAAACAACTAAGTCATCTTTCAGGAGTTTAGAAACTGAACTTTCAGGGAAGTTAAGAAAAACAGAACCTAGAGATAAAACATCTAAGAAATGTGTTAGATGAAAAGTGAGAAATAAAAGAGATACTAGAGAAAAGGTCTTTAGATATGAGAAGAGTGTGCAAACAAAATGACATATAAGCAGGAAGCATGATAACTGACTGAAATGATAATTATTTCTGGTATGAAAAAACAATATAAGACTTTGACTTACATTGTATTTTAAATGCCCCCCCATGGGTTTATGTTTTTGAACACTTGGTCTCGAGTTGGTGATGCTGTTTTGGAAGGTTGTGGAACCTTTATTATGTGGCACCTTAACTTCACGCAGGTCACTAACGAAATTTTCCTGTCTGCTCTCTGCTTCTGGACTGTGGATGACTAATGCCATCATGCCTTTCCTATTATTTTGGGATGTATCTATTCTTAAACTATAAGCCCAAATGAACTCTTCATCTCTTAAGTTGCTTCTGGTCAGGTATTTGATCACAGCAATGAGAAAAGTAACTCATGCAGTTAATTAAGATTTCCTCATAAAATGACACAATATTTGAAGGCGAAAAATGTTTAATAGGCAATTTAATGAAATGTGTGATAACAAATGTGGAACTGAGACAGGAAAAGATATAAAGTCAATACATGACATGCAAAAACAACCGCTCCCCAATAACTATTTGAATCGCTCTGAGGTCCTATGGGACACAAAATAAAACAGGAGCTACGATTTGCGTATTTGATCAGTAACCATTTTTCCATCACATAAAATTATCATTGGTATTGGGCCCAGTGCCATTATCTGTTATTTTTCAGTTGATGCATTAAGAAGCTATGGCCACTTTGGCGGCCAGAAAGAGTTCTCAGTGAATAATCACAGGTCTTTCAGATGAAGTCGTTGTGGTTTGAAAATATAGTATCACCCCAAAAGGCTCATGTATTGAAGGTTTTGTCCCTCCTTCATGGTGGTGTTGATCAATGAGTTAATCTGATGAGTTCATGCTCAATGGCTGATAGGGAAGTAGAGACTAGTTGGAAGAAGCAGGTCACTGGGAGCATTTGTTTTTGAAGGATACATGTAGAATAATGTATTAACACATTTTTCTCTCTCTGTCTCTGTCTCTCTCTCTTTCTCTGTCTCTCTCTTCTTCCCTCTTTGCTGCCTGTCTATAGATTTCCTCTGCTGTGCTTTTGTGCTACGATGTTTCTGTTTTGACACAGTCCTAAAAGCAAGTGACCTAGCCACCTGTGATTGAAACCTATGAAGCCAGGAGCTTGTTTGGAAAGAGCATCAGCTCAGGACTATGATAGAGCTGAGCAGTGAGCACAGTTGCTTCAAGTTCTTTCTTGTGATTAAGGCTGCTGGAATGCACAGGAAGTACAGCAGAGTAGAGGCTACACAGAGATCACAGATAAGTAGGTCTTCTTCAAGTACTTCAGCCTAGGGCCACTTCACAGTGGTGGAGAGAATCACTGAGTCTGCAGAAAGAATTCTTCAAAAGGTCATCTCACAGCCTGGGTAAATGTTCTTGCCACCAGTCAGATTGGAGTGATTCTGTGATGCATCAGGTATGTGGTAGAATGCAATGAGGTGTCTTTCCAGTAGCGGGAAGTAGCTATGACAACCCTTGGTCCCACCTAAGAGATTTTGAAAGGAGGATCACACTTTTTCTAAGAAACTTAACAGCATCTCAGAAAAAAAACTTTAAGAATATTCATAGAAATATTTCACAAAGTAATGAATTTCATGATGTCTGTCAGAAAACTAGAATTATTACTATATAAGAAGCTATTACAAATTTGTTGAGTAAGAACAGTTTCTGAGGATAATACAGTATAGTTTGGCTACAGACTCCATTTCAGCCTTGCATATATAAGTGGTAATCCAGCTGTCTACGAGATTCTAGGTATTGTAAAGCACAGCTGAGGAACATTTGCTTAAGGTTCATTTGATTATTGGCAGGATTCCTCACTCTACAATCAACTGTGGTGCTGGTGAATCTCATAACACTTTCATGCTACAACTTTGTAGTGGAGTGAGAATAGGCAACATATAACTGGAAAACAATAAATACATTTTTTTAACCATTCATCCAAAAGGCTTGCTTACCCCTGCTGTAAACACTAGATCAACCAACAAAATTAAGATAAACAAACAAATTCAAAAAGAAGTTCATGGTAGTTACATAAGCAGAGGACATAAATGGAATCATCTAAAAGCACTCATTTAATCCAAAAGCAAGCAGAAAGATGTTAAAATGAACAAAGACTTGATATGAGAAGTAGAAATTAAAGAACAAAATGACATACAGATGTTAATGAAGAATCCGAACAAATGTAAACTTTGTAGTCTAGGACTTCAGACTAAGATGAGGCTACAGGGCTTGCATTTACATTCCGGTGTTAAGCAAAAGAACAAATTCTTGAAACAATGGGTGCATCACATTGGATGTTTAGTAAAGGACACTGATTCCTGGGAGAAACCTAATGAAGGTGGTGAGCTCTACTATCTGTGTGGCTTTTGTTTTGAAAGCATTTCCAGACCATGGCCCAGGGGAGGAAACCTAGACAGAGCAGGGCAGGCTCTCAAACTAAGGATAAAAGACAATGAAAGAGGGGTTTTAGTTAAGAGCACCGACTGCTCTTGCAGAGAACCTGGGTTCGATTCCCAGCACCCACATGGCAGCTACTAACCGTCCTTAAATCCACTTCCAGGGGAATCCAAAGCCCTCTTCTGACCTCCGCAGCATTGCCCAACACAGGTGCACTCACATACATGCAGGCAATACACTCATACATGTAAAATAAAAATAATAAATAAAATATTTTTAAAAAGACAACCAAAGAAAACAGCCAGAGCTCTAAGAATTGGCTAAGTCTGACGAGATTGCAGAATACAAGATCAATATGCAAAAAGTGATCAATTAAAATCTATTTTTACAAAGTTAAATGCATAAAAATCTGTCATACATGGGAACAAATCTAACTCAAGATGTACAACATCTGTACAATTAAAAATCTAGCTATCACAGAGAAAAAATTAAATAAAATGTAAGTATTAAGAAAGATGCAAGAGATGCCTCATAGGTCAAAAGAAGATGTAATGATTTTGGTAAATGTGTATTTCCCACAAATGACATCTTATCATTGGAAAGTACAGTAGAAGATTGAGATGGTTCAGCAGTTAAGAGTATTGACTGCTCTTGCAGAGGACCTAGGTTTGATTCACACTCACATGGTGGCTAACAATCATCCAAAACTCCAGTTCCAGGTGATCTGACATCCTCTTCTGACCTTTACAGGCATTGAATGACAAGGGTGCACTTACATACACGCAAGCAATATACTCATGCACAAAAAATAAAAATAAATAAATAAAATATTTTCAAAAACAAGCTGAGTATTCTGATTACTGGAAATGCAAAGGTCCTGGGCAGTCACTATACCTTAGCAAAAAAAATATGGAAAACATTAATATAATTATACAAATCAGCTACCAATAATTTTTCAACTAAGATTGTGGCCTGCTGTCCATTTCCACAGCTCTTTGCTTGTGTTTTATCTGCTTGAGTTTACATGGGTCTTATGCATGCTGACACCGTTGCTGTAGGTTCATATGAGCAAGGTCCCAGGAGCCTGTAGGACTCTATTTCCATATGGCCATGCACTTCCTCCCTGGCTTTTACAATCTTTCTTCTCCTTCATCTTCAATGGTCCCCGAGCCTGGGTGGGTGGAGTTTAATATGGGAGTCCTGTACAAGGACCCACACTCTTCAGATTCTTATTCTCTATGCTTTATCCATTTTTAATCTTTTGTGTTTCTGGCCCTCTGTTGCATGAGGGAGCTTCATTGATGAAATTTGAGAGGAGCATTAGAAATCTCTTCACCCCTTGTTCTGTGTTCCATGAGCCTTAGATGTAGAGGTTGCAGTGGAGATATGCCACTTAGGCTTGGGCATTTTTCAGACACTCTCTGTGTATGACTGGTTGTTGAATTTTGTAAAAGCAATATATGTATAGAACAAAGAGAGGGTGCTAAAATCTTCTAGAGAAAAACAGCAAGTTACATATAAAGGAAAATCCAAGAATCACTGCTGACTTGCCAATGCAACGTATGAAAGCCAGAAGACCCTGAACCAAAGTATTCCCAGCTCTAAATGGCCATAGATAGCAACCCAGAAATCTATTGTAGTAGAAGGGAAGCAAATAAACAAGAAAATAATCAATTCAATATACCCTAAGGATCTGTACAGAGACTCCTCAAATGAAAAAATAAAAATGGCTAAGAAACACCTTAAAAACTTCTCAACATCCTTGTAATTAGAGTAATGCAGATCAAAACCACTTTAAGAGTTCATCTTACTCCAGTCAAACTGACTAGGATCAAGAGGACAAAAGACACCAGATGTTGGCAAGGATGTGGAGAAATGGGAACATTCATTGACTGTTGATGGAAATGCAAATTTGTGCAGCCACTATGGAAAGAATCGTGGAGATCTCTTAAAAATCTAAAAATGTACCATATGATCTTGTTATACCATTCCTTGGCATATACCCAAAGGACTCATCCTACTATAGAGATATTTGTACATCCATATTTGTTGCTGTACTTTTCAAAATAGTTAGGAAATGGAAGCAACCTAAGTGTTCCTCTACTGAAGAATGGATAATGAAAATGTGGTACATATATACAATGGAGTTCTCAGCAGTAAGGAGGAAGAAGTTATGAAATTTACAGGTAAATGGATGGAACTAGAAACTGTTAAACTCAGTGAAGTAACACAGAGTCAGAAAAGTGAGCAATATATGCTCTCTCTCATTTGCAGATCACAGCACCAATCCCTTCTATGTGAGTATATATCCTGATGTAATAGCAGGAGCCAGGAAAATGGAAAGGAATGATGGAGGTAAGGGAAAGAAAGAGCCCAAGAGAGGGGGATAGTAGGAAATAGATGTTATCAAGGGGGAAATGGAGAAAATGGGAGTATTCAACTGGGAAGAGAGGCGGGAAGGACATACAAGGAACCATAGGAGTAAAGGGGAAGAAGGAACTCAAGAGAGGGAGGATAATAGGAGGCAGGTATTATCAAGAGGAAAATGGGGGTACTTAAAACAGGGGGAGAGGAAGGAGGTTAGACAGTGAGAGAAAGACGATAGATAAATAAAGCTCAGGTAATATTAGGGAAATATTCTGATTCAATAAACCCCTAAAATATGCATACAGTATCTGAACATGAGTGGATGTGTATACCTGAAAGCTATACCTCAAGGAACACAGTGCTAGACAGGTGAAACCTCCCTTTGAGTTGTTGGTCATTATAGTCCAAGAGACTTCAAAAACTAACACAGACTATTGCTACAGCCTTTGCTTACCTCTCAGAACTTAAAGGTAAGACCCTATTACTAAAGACATGACATACTTTGGACACAGAGCTGGGAGCAATAGAGCTGGAACTGACCTGAAAACCTTCTCCCTGAAGACTAGCTTTCAAAGTTTTAAAGGGTAATATGCAAGCTGCTAACAGAAAATCAGTTAACAATCCAACCCAGCTGCACAGCCTAATAACCACAATGACTGGAACAGCAAATTATCTCTATTGGTGCATTAATGGCACTTTTATCTAGAGGGTAATCAACAACTATCTAGTTGGACTTAAAGTCCTCTCAATGGGAGAGAATTCATGGGTAGCACTGTAAATATAGACAAATACACATGGCTGAAGAGGTCATAGATCCTAGAGAAAACCCTAACTCCAGCATATCTCTAGACAAATGAAATTTCTTACTGTATGATATATATAGATCCTTATATTTATAGACAAGTGTACTATACACCACTCATCAAAGAAGCTTCTTTTTGCAACATATGGAAGCTATTAAAGAGTTCCACAGCTGTTCACAACAGAGAATATATGCTGAGAAATGCCTAGCTCTAAGCAACATATCTACAGCAGAATGTCTACACCTAAGCCTCAAGGAAATTAATGAAACAGGGGGTAGAGAGGATACTAATACATCCCTCAACTCTCACCAGTGAAGCTTCCTCATACACCAGAGTGTGTTGCACATAGAAGGCCACAACTCACTAAATTTTGGAGACTAAGCGACTACAGAGTGCATGTCCCTGGCTAGGACTCCTATATTAAACCTCACACACCCATGCTCAGGATCATTGCAGAAGAGGAGGCAGAAAAATTCTAAGAGCCAGGGTTGGTGCACGAACATAAGGAGACAGAGGCTTTCAGGCCACTGGGAACTTGCTCATATGAACTTGCAACAATGGTGACAGCATGGACAAAACCCATGCCAATTCAATCAGATAAAAACCCAACACAGATTGAAAGAAATGGGCAGGAGGCCCAAACCCTAGGAACTATTGGCTACTGATTACTGCTGAGTGAAGGGGAGTAGATGTTCCTTAAGGGAGTGATTGAAGACAGGCTGACTGGACTCCAGTGGATGAACTTGCAAAGTGAAACATCCGGGTCAACATCTTAACCAGACTGAACTTAAAATATATGACAGAATGCATGAAATCTGGTGTGTGTGTGTGTGTGTGTGTGTGTGTGTGTGTGTGTGTGTGGCTATGTGGAGTGAGGATGGGCAAGGGGGTCTGAATTTGATTAAGATCTATTATACGAAATTTACAAAAACTCAATATAAAATAAAAGAGTATGTACACCAATAATATATTTTGAAGTTAAGTTCTTTTTTAAGGATTGTTAAGAATAAAACTAGTTTGTTAATTTTGTTACTACTCTAAGAGTAAGTACCAAAATCGGCATGTATACACAGTATAAGATATTCACTGGAGTTCAATCAAGTATTGCTTTGGGAAAGGGGCTATGTGGAAGTTTCTCTAAATTTGTCAGAACAGACCTTTAACTGCTTTTCTTTTTTACTTTTTTCTTTTTTTACAATAATGCAAACGAATCAAACTAATACCAGATATTTGAACATATTTCTCCTCTACAATCTTCTTAATCACCCAAATTAAGAAATATTTCCAGAGTGGTACTCTAGATATGACAGATGAGATGTGTGTATGGAATCTCAGCAGTATTGTTGCCTAAAACAAGACCTGAATAATGACCGCACAAGCCAAATTGGGATAGGGGAAGTTCCAGAAGGTACCACCCCTAGCTGAGGAACCATTGGCTGCTGAGGGAGGAAAAATTAGTGTACTTCAGGAAACCCTGTGAGAGGTCTTCTGATGCCTATTGTTCAGTCCTAAACACTAAACAATAGTAAATGTACTCAGTAGGCATTTTATGTGTATGTAGCAATAATAAATACAGAAGACAAGATGAGCAATTCAGATGGTGTGAGATGGTAGTTGAAAGAGCTGGAGGTGTGAGGTGTATAAACGATGCAAATACTCATGTATGGAAGTCTTTAAAATAAAAAAAAGATAAGAAAACTAGTGTTTCCACTGTGTTTTATTTTAAAATATGTATTGGAGCTTAGAACTTTCATCTGTTTTCACATGCATTTCTCAACCCAGGCAGTCATAAATTTAGTTTTAATATGAAAGCGGTATTGTTTAAGTGTTACGCCTTTCCAAATTATATTGTAAGAAAACAATAATTTCTTTTAAAGGGATAAGAGGTATCCTTTAAAAGGATAGTATCATACAATCAATAGTAATCATTAAAATTCAAAAACTCCAACAAGAGCAAAGGCAAACCCATTCAAACAAAAGAGAAATATGCAAATTATTTAGTGCAGTTGGCTGAACCATGTATGTAAAAGGGTATTGAAATTCAAACGAACAACATTTCTTTAGACAGGTGCTAAGCACTTGAATAACTAGAATTGGGTGGCTGCCGGGGAGGCTTCTAGATTTGCTGTTTAAGCATCTTCTCACAGTGATTTATTTTAAAACTTTTTGCATTGTAGAAGCATAGGAACATCTATAATCTTTCCAATCAGGGACTGCTCACTTACTGACAGTAAGTCAACTTTAAGGATTTTTTTTACCTTTAATTACTTTGGGGAGGGTTGAAGGCCATTAAAATGGTCACATTTTAAATCCCCAATATGTTTCCTAATTACCTCGGCTCTCTTGATTCTTTCACATTTTAAACATATTATAGTCACTTCACTTTTTCAATGTGGTTATAAAACAGGGTGTCCATATCTTAAATGAAGTTATAAGTGAATCAATTTATTGTGTTTAAGCTAATCTAGAAATTATATTTATAAAATTATGTAAAACTGTCATATAAGTTGTTTTATAAAACAATTCTAGAAAATTCCATGCCAGAAGACAGTCACGTATTTTTTTTTTCAAGGTAGACAGTTTTTATTGGTGGGCAGTAAGAGTGCAAAAAAATAGCAACAAACCCAGAAGACTGGAAAAGGAAGTGGGGTATGACCTCCCTCCCCCATGTGTAAGTCCTGTACCCAAGCTAGTAGGGCAAGACTCAGCCAGCACCCTCCAACACAAGTGCCAGGGCAGCAGGGTTCCTCACAACAGGAGGGAAGGGGAAGGCACATGGATTATAAACTGCTCTCACTGTTTGGAACCTGCCTATTGCACACCCCAGCCCCTCAAGAAGGCCTTAGAGCTTGGAGCACAGGTTTCAGGAGACTGGAGGATCCTACCCTTCTGCAAACCCAGGGATCTGCTTCATGCCTCAGTTTCCCCCCTCCCAGTGATTACCAAGGTTTGACTGCGAGGTTCTGTTTGTGATTCAGACTGACCCCACAGGTGAGTAGGCTTGTCCCATCATACCATATTTTAGCCAGTGTGGGAGCTGCTGGGTCCCTTTCGACTGACACCTTCTGGGCCATGGAAATCAACCCAGGGTGTTGCCATTGAGGCTCCCACTCAAGCTGGCTTTGTCTTTTCAAGACAAGTAGCCTTTGTGCCCCACAATCATGCAGGTCAAAAAGTGTGGTGCAATGACCAAAAGGTCCTCCTGTTAAGATCCCTGGCTTGGCTTTAAGCCCTCAGGGGCATCACACAGGAAAGTCTGGTCTGTTCAATCAAAGGTCCAACCCTACTATGAGGAGCCAGCTGGCACAGCAGGCCTGTCTCTGGTCATAGCCTCCACAAAAACCTGGTGACCCCACCACACTCCAAGAGACCCATTCCCTTCTGGCCAAGATCTGAGTCTATTGCAAGGCAGCCAGGTGGGACAGGAATGATCCCTGATCCCGGGGCAACAGAGGCTGCATGGGGGTCACCTAGTAATTGACAGTGCTAGGCATGACCCTATTGGAACCTAGACAACGCCAGGCCAGAGCAGCAGTGTCAGCAGGGCCCTGTTCAGCTAGTGCCTTGAGGGCCAGCATAGTGATGACGTCCAGCGTCTGGCAGCGCTTGTGGCTCCTGAGACACACCATGCTCTCTTTGACCACCTGATGAAGCATCAGGAGGCAGGCATACCAAAGGGCTGCATCAGGTCCACTGAAGCGGGCCTCCAGGTAGCGCTCCAGAATGCGCCTCTGTTCCACTGTATCTGGGAAGTCAGTAAGAAACTGGAGCACATGAATCATTATAGGGCACGAACGTCAGTGCTGGGCCTTGGCTGGAAGCCTCGCACCAAGAGGTGGCAGTACTTGAGGAGGCCACCACCAAGAATCTCCTCAGGGCTACATGTGGCGATGACACGGTGCTGCAGGTGCTCCAAGGACTCAGTGAAGTCCCGGTACAGACTCTTCCCCGTCACAGTAGGGTGGAAGGCCTCAGACAAGGGTGTGGATGAGCACTGGCCAAAGAGCAGCAGGGAGTCCAGGATGATCTGGAATGAGTCAACACTGAACTCGAACTGGAACCTCACGGAGTCCACAAACTTGAGCTCCACGTTCTTACCACTCTTGTTAGACAGCGAGATAAGGCTCCAGCGGTCCAGGTCTGTGCACACTTTCACCAGATTCTACGGTGGCTTGATCTTGGCCCGACTCACTCAGGCTGGCAGGAAGTCTAAGGGCAGGCCAGCACCACTGCTTTGGACAGCTGGAAGGATGCCTCACTGCTGGTCCATCTGGAACACCAGGTCCAGGTCCTTGCAGCCTAGAACACTCTCTGGGTGCAGCACCGGCTGGCGGCAGAACCATACAGTCGCACACTGTGTACATGCAGTCCCTGTTCCTCCAGGCTACTGGGGACCACCTGCACGCTCAGCCCGGGAATCTGCAGTTCAGGAGCTTGTCCAGCCGCTGCACCTGTGGCCAGTCCAGCCGATTCTGGTACTGTCCTGGGGAGGCCTCAAGAGGCCTCCACATCGGGGCTGCCACCGGCACCCTATCCATGGCCACTATGGAGGCCGCAGCTAGTGTCTACCCCACCCCCACCCCCAGTCCAGGCGCTCAGCTCCACTCTCCTACCACATCATTCGCCTGGAGCCCCAATGGCAGAAACCCGGGAGTGGTAAAGGTGGGGAGCAGCTGGGCCGGAGCCAAGGCTGAGGGCACGGATGCAGGAACCCAGTGCAGCAACTGCTAGGCAAAACCAGGACACACCTCAGAAGACAAGGACGACTAACCAACCCGAGAGCCTACAATCTTGTATTTTTAAGATAAAATAACGAACATCCTGCTCTCCTTCTAGCCCTGGGCACAGGCCCAGTTCTCTTTGCACCCCAGACCTCTAGACTACCCTCTTGGCCCAAATCCTTCTACAGCTTCCTGATCCTTTGCAGCTAGACCAGCCTAATTCTTTACTTCCCTAGAGATCTCACAGCCTGCCCCACCCTCAACTTTCCTTTGCACACCTGAGACAAGCCTTCTTCCCTGGGTGTCCTCACCGGCAACCTGCCTGGGATTCCTGAGACCAACCTCTTTTCCTGACTGTCTGAGAGTGCCTGAATCCTACCTCTACCTAGAAAGCCTCCCAAATTGTACTGTGCCTGCTGACTAGAAGGACCCAGACTTAATGAGGAAGCCTGAGAGCATCTGATCCTTGTCTGACTTGGGCTTCTGTGGGAACTCCTGAACAGCTGGACTAAAGCCACCAAGCCCCTCCAATACACTGGCATAAAGGAAAGAAAAGACCTGAAAGATGAATAGTAAGCATCAAATGTTACCTGAGGGAGGTGGAAAAAGTGGGAGGAGAGGAGGGAGGGATATGCAAGGGACCATGGTGTAGGGGATGGAGGATGTCAGGAGGTATTGGGAGGAGAGTGGGGATAATGGGGCCACTGTGACTAGGGAGGGAGGGAGGAGGGAAGCCAGATGGGAGAAAAAAGAGTGGAGATGAGTGAATCTTGGGGGACTAGGAAACCTAGAGGGAAAAGTGATGCCCTAGAAACCCTATGAGAAATGTATGTAGTGTGTCTGAACATTAATGCGTACGTATACCTGGCAGTTGCTTGGCAGGGAATGCAATGCCAGACAGAAGAGACTTCCCTTAGAGTGACAAGCTGTCTATACAGCACTAATCAAAGAAGCTTCTTTTTGCCAAAGATGGAGGCTACTGCAGAGTTGCACATCTGGTCAGGCACAGAGAACATATGCCTGGGAGATGCCCAGTACTAGGTGACACATCTGCAGTTGAATCTCTACAACTAAGGCTCATGGAACACAGAATAATAAGGGGTAGAGAGAGGGCTAATGCACACCTTAATTCTCACCAGTGAGGCTTCCATGTACATCAGAGTGCAATGTACACAGTAGGACACAACTGGCCAAGTTTTGGAGAATAAGAGACTGTAGAGTGTAGGTTGGGACTCTGATATGGAACCTCACCACCCATAGCTCAGGGACCATTGTAGAAGAGGAGGTGGAAAGATTTTAAGAGCACAGGGAGCTGGAGGCTTCTAGGCCACTGGAGGCTTACTTATGTGAGCCTGTGCCATAGGTGGCATCAAGCACAGGACCCATGTCAGCTCAATTAAACAAGGGTCCAAAGGGGTGGTGAGAAATAGGTGGCAGGTCTGAACTAGATTGAGAACTATTTGAGACTGATAGCTGGTGGGTGAGGGAGAATATGACTTACATACACTCATGGGATGGTCTGACTAGACTCCATGGGATGCACTTATACTGAAGGACATTTGGGTACAAACACCTGAATGAATAGGAGTCAGCATGTATGGCAGAGTGCATAGGGTTTTTTGGGGGGATAGGGAGAGGAGGTATAGATGGGGCAGAGGGTCTGTATTTATGTAGGAAATGTATGAAATTTAAAAAGCTCAATAAAAAAGATAATAATGCAAATAGATTCAATGTTAAATAAGAGATTTTTTTAATGGCCATATGCATTTTGGATTTCAGCTATAATTTATAGTCATACAATTAACTGAGTCATTTGAATAAGATCTTCTGAATTAATACTAAAGCTGTCTTTTTTGTATGATTTCAAATAATGTGACAAGCTATTATTTGTCTAAATGAATTATGAATTATGAATTATGACTGACAAGCAGATTGGAATATAGTGAGAAACAGAAATATCTAATAAACAAGGACTGTGGCTAATGACTGTTATTTTGTGGTTTTCAGGGCACCAGTGACCCAAGGACTAGCTGATCAGACTCGAAAGCTCTGTGAGTAAGAAGTTCATCATAAAAGCTGTCATTTTGTTATTGCATTGGAGGCACAAGCCAATTTTTCCAATGACAATATCTCTATGTATCGTGAAATGTTATATAATAAAAATAATAAATTGCTCTGTTGTCTTTGAATCACCGGGTCACTTCACAAGAAATAAAACCAGAAGAGGCTAAGTAAAGAATGGGAAACACATCATTCCAAAGGTCAGACTGGTCTCCTTCATTCTTTTTTAAAATTGCTCATATAAAAATGAAGTTGATTTGTATTAGAGATGTAAAGTTTCTTTAAGGGAGAGATTAAAGCTATACTGAATCTGCTTGCTTAAGCATATCCAATGCATGGCTTAATATAGACATATTTAATTCTTGATTAAATTCACATTTTTTCATCATTACCAATGGTGTTTTCTTCTTTCTGAAAACAATAAAGTAACAACTTACCACACTACTTTTTATTAGCTCCTGAAATATATTTTATAGTGCTATTAATCACTCATAGAAATTATTTTGAAGCCTAAATATCACAGTTAAAATTTCATAACAAATCATTAAATCATATGAATCTATGCCAAGCATGCATGATGTACATGGCCCAATAATGATTTAAAATTAATTATCAGTGATTCCCAGTAATATAAATGAGCATAATAAACACTAACTATAATATCTTTATACTTCCAATAGTTCCAAAATACTTTGGTTAATGCCTACCTTCCTCATTAGATGGTTAATTTTATGGAGGAAATAGACTTTGTTCATAATATGCCCATCTTATGGCATTGGGTATCCAGCCATTTTTAGTATATCATGAAATGAGCTTCATAACATAATAACAGAAAATTAATTTTTATTTGTGGAAGCCTCACTAGAAATAAACAGATCACTGTGCTTATCCTCTTGGTTCTCAATCCATGAATTATTTTTGTGGTGACAGCACTGCCATGTGGTTGTAGGTTTAGAATAAATAGAAGTTACACAATTGGGTATTTCCTAAGAATATACAGGGCATCTTGTCTATACTTTCTTAGTAAAGTAATAGGGTTTGATGCCATATGAAGGAGAATATACCAGCAAACAGAAAGGTCAGCAAACTTCCAGGCATAACAACTTCTGTCCTTTGCATAGGATGTAATGTCATCTCTGGATTACGAGCTACAAAATACATTACTGTGCTCTCAGGAGTAATTTATTAAGGTTTCATTTTATAACCCACTGTTCTGTGTAAATCCAACAAACCATGTGCAAAGCAGCATTCAGTATATTTTTAATAGACATAGTAAATGAGCTGGTACTGAGCAACTTCAGTGGATGAACAGCCCTTAAACAAATAATTGTAAAACACTGGCTGCTGTAGTTCATCTTTGCTTGGGGCAGTAGTCACTGCCAAGGCTGTGTACAGCCCTAGAGGAGTACAGACTGAGTAGATAGAGGTCAGCTTCCTTACATGATATATATACCACATTTGAAAGATAGTGTCCCATGCTTGTTTGTTGTTATCTCCTTCCAAAGTCAGTTCCATTAAAGCAACAATGTAGAAGCTTCTGGCTTCTGTAGAGTTTTAAGAACGTTGGATGCCTTGGGCACAGGCATACTTTTCACTTCATTTGCTTTCTTACTCAAAGATGACTTTATGTGGGACTCGATTTTGATTAATCAAGTCCACTCACATAGTGTGCCTACTTAGCAACTTTGAAATGACTCCAAGTTAAATTTGACTCCAGAGTTTTCTAGTCTAAAGTCACGTATTCAGATAAGCCTTATTTTTTGTTTTGTTTTGTTTATTTTTAAAATAATTTTAATTGAATTTTTGTGTATTTCATATATAACATCATCTTTATGTCCCCCTCCCCCTTCCCCTTTGGCGCCCTCCCATAATGCCCCATCATGGGGAGTTCATACATTTGTTTTAAGGCCTATTTTGTAAAGTTAGTGTCCTGAGATGTCCCTCAGTGCAAGTTCATCCACCAGGGTTTAGTGAGCCTATCTAGAGTCTCTCCCTTCAAAAAAACCTGCTCTTTCTCATGCAGCAGTAATCAGCTGCCAATAATTCTTTGACTATGGTTGGGGTTTGTTGTTCATTTCCACAGTTCTGTGCTGGGCTTTTGTCTGCTTAACTTTCATGGTCTTGTGCACATTGATAGTATTGCTCTCAGTTTGTATGAGAAGGGTCCCAGGCACCTGTATGACTATTTCTGTATAGTCTTATACCTCCTCCCTGGCTTTTACCATCTTTCCACCCTCATCCACAATGGTCCCTGAGCCCTGGGTAGGTGAACCTCAATATGGGAGTCCTGTCCAAGGACAGAAACTATGCTGACTCTTATTCTCTGCAGTTTGGCAATTTGTGACTTTTGCGTTCCAGCCTTGTTATTAGTTGCACTGTAATTGACAAAAAAAGTGACAAAATCAACATATGGAAGAATGTTTTATTCTGATTCACAGTTTGAAAGGAAATAGCCCCCCATATTGGACAAGACATGTAGGCAGTACTGCAGTGACTGGTAACCCCGAATCCACAATCAAGAATCAATGCTCGTCCTCAGCTTACTTTCTCTTCTTTTCCTTTTCGTTCAGTCTGGCACACCAGCCCATGGGATGAGTCTATCTATATTCAGGGATGGTCTTTCTTCCTTAGTTAAACCTCACTAAAAACACTCACATAGGCACCGCCACAAGTATGTCTCCTAGGTTACTCCAAATCCAGTTAAATTTGGCAAGGAAGACTGACCATCACAACTTTACTCCTTCCTTGTCAACCTGACTCCCAGATGCATCAAATCACAAATAATTATAATATTCCACCCTGGTCCCTAAGTTTGAAGTTCATTTAATAATGCAAAGCATATTTAGTCTATCTCTAAAAGTCTCCATAGTCTTTAATAGTCTTAATAACTGTTCAAAAGTCCAAAATCTCTTCTTAAACTCAGAACAAACTCTTAACTGTAAGCTCCTATAAAATCCATAAACAGGTTATATACTTTCAATACACAATAACACAGAGCAAATATTCCCATTCTAAAATGGGGGAATGAAGACATAGCAAAGAAAGATCCTATTAAAACTAGGGGAAATCTACCAGAGCAAACACAAAAGCTTGCATTGCCAGGTCTGGCATCTGTTGTCTATGGTGGCATCTTCTGGCCTCCAACAAGCTTGGGCAGCTTTGCCCCTCCTCTTCTGCCGTCTGCAGCACAGGTAGTCTTTCTCTTGGGCTAACTTTACTCCATGCCTGCAGCTTTCCTTGGCAGACATCCCACGGTCGTGGCTTCACCAGCATCCCATGGTCTCCATTACAAATTTGACTTTATCTTCAGGGCTTCCTGCCTTAGCCTCTCAGGGCCTCTTTGGAAGAACTTTAAGCCACATTGCGTAGATTCAGAAGGTTTTAGGAATCTTGACAACTTTCCTATTGTCCCACTGCAGGGAGCAGGCGTTTTCTTTAACAGGTGCAGCTGCCTTTTCTTTACTCTTCTTATTTGCAGCTTTGAACTCACTTATGTTCCTTTCCTCACCAAACTGCAGATTTTTCATGTCATCTTGATTTCTCTTTGTGTAAAGAGTAGTGAGCAGCAGTCATGCCACAGACTAGATGCTATGATACCTTGAAATTTCTCCACCAAGCAAATTAATCCATTATTTTTTAATTCAGCCTCCCTCATTTTTGGTATATGTGTAAGACAGTCAGATCCTTTGCCTCAATTTAGCATGAATGGCCTCTAGGTCTGTTTCCAATAGATTCCTTGTTCCCCTATGAATTCTCAGGGCACAGTCTTTATCACCGACATTGCTGCTGCCATTCTGCTGTGTTGGAGCTCCCAACAGAATCTTCTTTGGCTCTGTTTATAGCATTCCAGGACTTTTCTAGACCACAACTTCAAACTTTTCTCCATTCTTCTCAAAGTCCAGTTCCAGAAACCTCCAAAGTACATTTTCAGGTTTATCACAGGAACAACTCATGCTTGAGAACAATTTTATTAATATATCAGTTACTTTTTTCATCCCTGCAACAAAATAGCTGACAAGTTAGAGAAAGATTTATTTTTGTGCAGTTTGAGAAGTCCATCCTGCTGGAGAAGGCATGAAGGCAGGAGTGGGTGGCAGCTAGCCACATTGTGTCTGAAGCCAAGGGGGGGGGGGGGGAAAAAAAAAAGAGAGAGAGAGAAAGTACTGGTGCTCACCTTGCTTTCTCCATTCTTCCTCTTCATTCCTCATCCGTGGAATGATTCTGATCATATTTAGGTTATGTCTTCCCTCATTATTTACATTTCTCTGGAAACAACCAAATAGACATACTCAGAGATGTGTTTCCTAAGTGATTTTAAATCTAGTCAGATTGACAATTAAGATAAACCATCATTGCCCCCTGGTTTTTAATATTACTTATCTGAATATATTTATTTAATATAAACAACTTTACTTCTTTATATTTATAAAATCTCAATACAATGTTGATGTGATTTATACGTTCATTTAGTGATAAAAGTTCATGTATCAACATATAGTCCACCTTTCTAAATGGAAATCACTGAAATATTTTATATGATCTTTAAGGTTTTATTTCTCTTTGTTTCCTTTTTTAATGCTGTTGGGAGTTAAACACAAGGCCCCATATATTAGGCAGGTGGTCTAACAGTGAGCTGCAGTCCTGTTGCATAGTTAAATTTTGAGAGATATCTCATTTCTTTGATTTGCTTTATGCTAAGCATGGTCTGTTCTTGGACTGTCTGTATAACCTGAATTTTACATTTCCTTCCTATAGCTCTGGTCACATGTCATGTGTGCTGTTCGTCTGTCAGTCATCCTTTTGCTTTTTCTTCAACCTTTACGAAACATTCTTCCTTCACGTATTTGCCTAAGTCAATGCATCATTTCATTAGACCTCCCCTGGAATGACCTCTTTCTTACTAGTCTGAAAACCTTGCCCAGAATAATATATTTCTATCATTTTTCAACTGCTTACTTGGCTTTTTTGTTTCATTGGCATTGTTTTGACCTCCTGACCAAACAAGCATTTAGGTGTTTTTTTAAAAGCTGTAGTCACAGAAATTCCTAAAGAAAAGAAGGACCCCAGAATGGGCACTATGGGTGGAAGGGGAGGTGGCATGGGAGATGGCATGTTCGAATTCCCAAAGTACGGTTTTGCCCTTATCAATGAACTGTGATAGGAAGCTCAAGGCTGCTCCTCAGCAATAACTTCAGAGAAGTCAGTTGATGAAAGCAACTGAAGAAAGGCTGCCTGATGTTTAAGAAAATCACTATAACAATCATTTACTGGTTTCAGTTGATAATATATAATGGTTTACTCCTGTCATTGTCCATGACTCCAGATAATTCATTATATATATATATATATATATATATATATATATATGTCTTTTTGAAACAGGGTCTCCCTGTAGCCCCAGTTGGCCTGGATTCACTATGGAAACCAGGTCTGGCATCAGACTCACAGAGATTCGCCTGTCTCTGCCTCCCAAGTACTGGGGTTAAAGGCGTGCACCAGCACACCCGGCCTAGTTTATATTTTTAAATAAAGATATTTGTGCATTTCTTAAACTGGGTGCATGAGCCTTGTACCAGTGTCCTGTTTTCAACTTCAATCACTGAGGCATCTCGACTCCTGTTACAGTCAGGTTTTAGTGCTTGCCACCAGTAGATGAAAGGCTCAGAAGCAGCCTTTTTGTGGAGCGTCAGAGGAACTGTGCACAAAGTAGAGAAATACCCAATCATGTGACAACGTTTGTGTAATGAAATTTTGTTTAAAGTTTAAAAAAAAGGATTCACAGATCAAAAGTAGTTATCCTCAAGTTGAATACATAAAAGGTTATGTATCGATCAGGCTCAACAGTAGAAAAGGAACTAAGTGGATTTAGGAGAATGTCAGGCTTCTAAAACACTAATACAAAAGACACTCGTATTCCTTTAGCAGCGAACTGTGAAAAAACATATGAAGTGTTTCTCCTGGGAAAGCCGGTTTGGATTTCATTGTTCAGTACTCATACAGAAGTTTGCTCAGGTAAACAACTACTGCCTGTGTGACAGTTGAGTTGTGAAACTCCAAACCCAGAAGGAAAGACAATGTCTATCATACTTCATATGGTTTTTCACAAACTACTTAGTCAAATCAGTATCGTGGAGTTCATTTCCACAGACACAGAACACAACCTCTTCAATTAGTAGCAATCAAAAATGTTCCAATTGAAAATTTCCCAGGTCTAGTCATATAAGAAGCTTTGCTGAAGATAGGAAAGAGTGAACATTAGAATAATGTACATGGCCTTTCTGCATTCCTAATTATCGTTGACTGATTATATGTATATTACATGTTTCAGTGTACTTATCAGTATGCCATAAGCTCCATAAGGACAAGGTCCTTGTCTCCTTTTGTGGCTGTCATATCTCATATTTAATGAAGTGACTGGTATAGAAGTGTCATTTCTAAATGACTGTTAAACACCTAAAGGCATAGTGTTCATTGACCTTTATCTAGGGTGCTGGATAGGTTTAATTGTCAGTTTGACACACCTGGGTACAGGGAACCTTAGAAATATCCTCCATTGGATTGGCCTGTGGCAATGTCTGTGGGATATTATCTTGTGGGAGGACCCAACCCATTGTGGGCAGTGCCACCCTTGGGCAGGTGGCCCTGTGTTATATAATAAAGCAGGCTGAGTACAGGCCAAAGGAGCAAGCCAATAAGCAGCATTCCTCCATGGCCTGTGCTCCAGGTACCTGTCCTGAGTTCCTGTCTTATTTCCCTTGATGATGAACTGTGCTGTAAGGCAAACCCTTTCCTCAAAAGTCGTTTTTGGTTAGTGATTTTCGCACAGCAAGTGAAAGTAACTAAGACAGAAATTGGTACCAGAGAGTGGGTTATTGCTGTGACAGACTTGACCCAGTTGTTTTTAGGAGAATTGTGGAAGTATTTGGAATTTTGGGCTAGAAAAGCCATTTAATGTTTAGAGTTTAGTGAGCTGTTGTTGGAATGCTTGGAACAGTTCTGCTGAAAGAGATGTAGATGTAGGCCTGGGTTATGAAGTTTCAAAGGGAAGTAGAGATTATCAGGGCTGTTTGTATGATAGTTTGAGTTGAGAATCTGTAGTTTCTGGTTGGTTGGGGATGAATAACCAATTGTGGTTAAGAAGAGACCAGCACCACTGAAGTGAAACTTTTGCTTTGGTGGGACAATTGATGCTGGTTTGCTGGAGCTGAAAAATCAGCTGTGAGTAACAAGAGACCAGCATCATTGTGGCAAAAATCTCCTGGGAAGTGTTTCCTCAGGGTCAGCACACAGAAACTCTGTCCTGAAGGGGCCCAAAGACTCCATCTCAAGCTGGAAGCAGGACTTCGTAATGTGTAACAGTCTCTTGCATGGTTCGGCTGTTGAAGGCATGAAGGGGTCATGGAGAGACTCTAAGACTTTGCATCCATGAAAGTCAGGGTAATCCATTAGTGAAGGTGCAGCCTCAGTTTCAGTAGAGACACCAGCATATTGGAGATTCCAGGACCACGAAACAACCACCAAGGGCAGCAGTAGACTGAGCCTATGAGACAAGCTGTGCATGCTGTGGATGGATGGCAGAGCCGGAGAAGTGGAGCTTTTGAAACCTTTGGAGCCCAGAAGACCATGAGTGAATTCTAGATGTTCAGTCTTAAGCTTCTTTGCTGGACTTTGGTTTTGCTTAATGTGTGCCCTATTCTTCCCTTTTGAAATAAGATAGTACATCTCTTGTTTTGGAGCCTACAGTTAAGAGACTTTTAAAAGAGAATGAACTGTTTAAGTATTTGGAGTTTTTAAAGATTGTGGCTTTTAAAGTTGTACTATTTTATGTTGTGATATTAATATTAACATTTTACCTTGGGGATAAGAAATGGAAAGCTTGTGGTTTAATAGTGTTATGTTTGTGGTCAGGTTGACAAGGGATTAAACTGTGTTGGAGAGCTTTAGTTGTCAACTTGAAACACCTGGGTAGAGGGAGCCTCAGTTGAGAAACTGCCTCCATTGGACTGACCTGTGACAATGTCTGTGGGACCTTTTCTTGATTGTTGAGTGATGTGGGAAGGCCTGGTCCATTGTGGGCAGTGCCACCCTTGGGCAAGTGGTCCTGTGTTATTTAAGAAAGCAGGCTGAGCACAGGCCAAAGAAGCAAGTCAGTAAGCAGTGTTCCTCCATGGCCTGTGCTTCAGCTCCTGCCTCCAGGTTCCTGCCCCGAGTTCCTATCTTGGGATCTCTTAGTGATGAACTGTAACCAGTAAGATGTAAGCCAAATAAGCCCTTCACTCCCCAAGTTGGTATTGGTCAGAGTGCTTTGTCACAGCAATAGAGATGCTCACAAAGACGTCTAGTGAGTTCACTGGGTGTAACCAAATGAGTGAAAAGAGGCAAAGGCATAAGATGACACATATGTTAGGAGTGATATTTTGCAGGTGCTGAGAATAAGTTGAGTACTTGCTCTTCCTTCTGTTCCCAAGAATCAGAATTAAAATTTAATAGCAGAAGAGAACTTAAACAGAGTAGGAGACAATAATGAAATGCTAGAAAATGTAAGAGATTATAGGAAGAACAGCTGTTCACTGCAGTTCCTGAAATGAGAAAAGTGGGCTTTAATTGTGAGATAAATTCATACATGACATAAGGAAGACACGCATGTCAGATGCTTAAGAAATTACTGTGTACAGCTTTGAAATCTTCATAGTAAGCAGCATAAAAAGAAAAGATTACTTTTTATCCCAAGTTCTGTAGCTCTGATTTTATCACATTATAGAGCACATCGAAGTCTTTTCAAGACCTCTGCTGATCATAAGCTATCGCAAAAATACTCACATCCTTTTCTCCACTGGTTTCCATGTGTAAGATAAATATTATTCAGAAATGAAAGAGGCATTATAAAGCATAAAAAGATATATTTCCTCAGTTTTCAAGGATAAATAATTTAACTTTTATGGATGTTTATTAGCTGTTTCTTGCTCCCACATTAATTTGACATCTCTGAAATTAAAGTATGGTATGATTGCCTGACTTAGAGTTTAAGAATGTGATTAGTGGATAATGGAAGAACCTAAAAGATGTAAAACAAAGGTGGAAGGGCATAAGAATCATATGCATCTACAAAAGATATCATGTAATTAAAAATTTTTTAGTGTTATAACATCACTGATAAAAACACAGAATCATCTCTGCAGTTAGTATAGTTGAAAATATGCACTATCACATGCACAGTGTGCTCAATGAATGTGATCAATGATCATTTATTGATATTACTATATACCTATAACATGCACATGATCTTCAGAAATGATCTCCAAGTTGCACTGAGACCTATTTGGAGTAGCCCATCATTTGAAACAACAAACAAACAATAATAAAAAGGTACTATTAAAACATCTTGGGAGTACAGAGATTTTATAATTTATCTGGGTATATTTTCCCAAATGGTATAAAAAAAACAAGCAGAAATTCTATAAACTATTGACAAAAGTGTGCCTTAGAAGAGATGAAAACCAAACAACCTTGAGCTGTTTTGAAGACATCTCTAATATATAAGCACAATGAAGCAGAAAAAAGAACTCTAACCCTGTCCTTGGAAAAAGTAAGTGCTCTATGATAAACAATATTGTATAGGAAATTCCTTAGTAAGAGAGTAAAGAATGACAAGTTCCCGGAGCTCTCAAACCCTCATTCCTGAGCACAGTCCTTCCATTACAAAAAAACCTTCATTCACCTTGGTCACAATACAGTTTGATACTCCTTAAAAATTAGTTAAGAGACTAAGCGTACATGAAAAATAAGTATAGATTTTTCAAATTAACAAAAAAATTTCTTCCTTCAGTACTGTATGTTTTATAGGACTATGCAGATTAAAGTGGGTAGCATGTATTTTATTGTTTTAGGTTGTCTCTTTAACATTAATCTGAATGAATGTACTCATTAGGAATACACCAAAAAGGTCAATGCATGTTTTATATCTGCTATCATGCTCAATAAAACTTGTTTGCAAAGAGGACCAATCTTGCCTTCTTTTGGGATGAAAATGTGATCAAGAAAAATATCTAGAATAATTGTACAAAATTGTTGCATATTATTTACAGACTCCTAGAACAGAGTATATTGGTCTAGGAAAGAAATTTTCTTACAGAGATTACAAAACAAACCCAAATATGCTCAGTTGTGATCATTAAAAGTATGACTTGGTTGGAGTTGGAGAGATGGTTCTGCATATAAGATCACTGGCTGCTCTTCCAGAGGACTGGAGGTTCAGTTCCCAAAACCAACATGAGAGCTAACAACTATCCATAACTCCAGCTCCAGTGTATCATACACCCTCTTCTGGCCTCAGAGTGTTTGCATGGACATGGTGTTCTTACATACATGCATGTAACATGCTCATACAAATTAAGTAAAAAATAACTTTAAAAAATTTTAATAACTTGACTCCTTGTGAGAATAATGATTTGCCTCTTGGCATAATTCTAATGATAATAATTACATCCTGAACACCTTAAGTTCTTCTGTGATTTCAGATTGGAACACTCATTTGTTATTACATACTACTATTCTAGGCTTTTAAACTCTAGATATCACTCAACTTAGAGATAATTGCATTTCATTTGCAAAAAAGTATCACACTTCACACTTTATCTAGGAAATAAATATCAGCTAAAATAGAAACAGAGTAGATAGTTTATGACTGATATATGTATCTTATTTAACTCAATAGGTGATATGAAGAAGTGGATTACATACAAGTCATTCCACAAATAATTTATCAATCCATTTTATGACATTTTTCCTGTAAGAGTGTTGAATCTCAGATTCTCACTCATTAAACATCACTGGTTATACTATGCAGATGACAATGGCCTGCACTTTTCTTTTATTCAAATTATGATGGATTTTTTAAATTATTACTTCTTATTTTATGCATGTGAACGTATTGCCAGTACATGTGTAAGTGCCCCCATGTCATGCAATGCCCATGGAGGTCAGAAGAGGGCATTGGTTTCCCCTGGAACTGGAGTTATGGATGGTTGTTAGCCACCATGTGGGTGCTGGGAATTGAACCCAGAATCTCTGCAAGAGCAGCTGGTACTCTTAACTGTTGAGCCATCTCTCCCAAATTACGTACCCAAATTATGATGGATTTTAAGAGAGAGTCTTTTTCTAAGTGATCTTCTCTGTTGTTTCCATTTAAACAAATAGCTGTTATCTTCATCAAAGTTAAAACAAATGAATAAAACAAAAAGAATTTATAAATGCTATTTTCTTTGTGCTGGTATAGATTACTGTTCTCCAAGCATACAGTCTAGTTGTAGACAGATAAATGGATAGATAATCAGATAGATGATTGAAGGGTAGATAGATGATAGATTTAGAGATGACAGATTAGATAGACAGATGATAGATGATAGATAGATAGAGGATAGACAGATAGACGGATGATACATACATACATACATACAAACATACATACATACATAGGTGAAGGGATTTAGTAAGGAATTGTCATGTATAATTATAAAGAAAGAGAAAGTTCCATGATAAATCATCTGTAAGATGGAGATCAGGGGTTCCAGTAGCCTGTATTAGTCCAAGTCTAAACCTCCAACTTGACAGCATAACATTCTGAAGTTTAGAAGAGGAAGGCATGAAGACTTTGTGGGTACGGAGTTACCTGCTAGTTCAGGCTCTCAGTTCCAAAAGCATGGAATATGATGGTTTAATATCCAAAGGCATGAGAAAGAAGTTATCACAGCTTAGGAGAGAAAGCAAGAATTTGACTTCTATCTAGGTCCCTGCTGATTGGGTGATGTCTACCTATGCTAAAGACAAATCTTCTCTGCTTAGTCTACCAACTGCTATGAAAATATCCCCTGGAAATACCTTACAGACACACTCAGAAAAAAAAGCTTTCCCAGTTATCTAAGTACCCCTTAATTCACTCAAATTGACACCTAAAATTAACATCGCATTGTGTAACAGGGTTCCCTTTATTGTTCTGACTTTTCTGCCATTGTTCTGCCTATTGCTGTAGCACACAATGTAGTTAGATCCTTTCCTGCTTGACGTCCTGGGTTTTATTTCACCAGCAGTTTGTTTTCTTTGAATATTATAGAGTTATTCAATAAATGAAACAAACACATCTCAGGAGATTGGCGGATATATGATGATGTTTTCATGGTATTGATAGGAACTAGGAAACCAGAAACCCAAACAAAAGAATAAGTCCTTCTTTTCTTACCCTTTTGAGTAAGATTAAGTGAACACTTCCCTTGTGCCCTTTCGCCTTACCATATGTGCTGGATGCTTTAGTGTCAACTTGACACACCTGGGTTGAGGGAGCCTCAATCAGGGCATTGCCTCCATGGGACTGGCCTGTGGCCATGTCTGAGGGGCATCTTCTTGATGAGTGATGTGGGAGGGCCCAGCCCACTGTGGGTCGTGCCACCGCTGGGCAGGTGGGCCTGTGTTGGATAAGAAAGCAGGCTGAGCAGGGGCCAGGGGAGCAAGCCTGTAAGCAGCGTTCCTCCATGGCCTGTGCTCCAGCTCCTGCCTCCAGGTTCCTGCCCTGAGTTCCCACCTTGGGCTCCTGGATGAACTGCGTGAGACCTGGGAGATGTAAGACAAATAAACCCTTTCATCCCCAAGTTGGTACTTGTCAGAGTGTTTTGTCACAGCAATGAAGAACAGACTAGGACACCATACAAGCGGTATAGTGGGAGGAACCGTTGACATGACTGACTCCCACTACAAGGAAGAACTGAATGTTCAGGTTTGTGCTATCAAAAATAGTTTGTTTTGATTTTTTATGAATGTAATTATTTGGAAAGTTTTGTGATTATACTTGCTCTTCTCTCCCAAAATAATGCACTACTGAGAATCTGAGAAAGTTGGCATGGCAGGTGACCATGGTATGTGCTATTGAGTTTCATTTCCATCTTGCTTCACATTTCAGTTTCATCTAAATTATAGGTTAAAGCAAACTTTCAAAAGCAGGTTTATTATATTTCTAAGTTTCCAACAAGGTTAATGAAGTTCAGCACTTCAGCTGAATCTGAAAATGAATGAGGGATGATTATTGTAGTCCTATTTTGAAACCACTGCATAGGCTCAGACAAAATTATTATAATATCCATGTCTATAAATAAACCCATGGTAACCATGTGACATTCCATCCTTTTTTAAATCATCAGTGTAGTTTTTATTTAGTACCCAATGTTCAGGGGCAAATCAGTCTCAGATGTAAAATATATAGAATAAGATGCATGCTCTCAAAAATTTATTCAGAATAGCAAATAATTACCCTCTACTACTTTTAGTCCAGTCAGTTTAATGGGGTCTCTGGAGATACCTACTGTTCCTACATTTATGGTACAATATGCTTGCATATAATATAACTGTGCCTTTTAAAAAATTAGAAAATTCATGTCTATATAGCTCATGTTTCATAATATGAACTGGAAGTAAGTAACAGTGGTATATAATCAAGATTCACTTACTCTTTATGGAAAACTTTATAAACAGTAGAATTTAGAAGGGTATTCATTAACTCTGTGCTGTGTTCAGAAACCCTTATGTCAAGTTTACATAGTGCAATTCTCAGGAGCACAGAATTCACATATGGAGTAAGCCATTACATTTGCTCTAGTTATCAGCTGAGTGAGGGGTCTAAGTATCATGATTCTGTCAGGAAGACACAGCAGGTGCTTTTGTCCTCTCATGAGATCTGTCCTGGCTTATCTAGTATTGACAGATTATTACAGCTTTCATCACAAGTCACTGACATTATTACAAATCCTTCAGAAGGTGAATACCAATGAAAACTGATTTTCACAAGTTCTGTCAAGATGTTCCCCCAATATAAACATATTTTATTTCATTCTCTGTGGTCTGAAACTGCCTAGAAATCCTGAAGGTCAGTCACAGAGTTATTTGTTTTTAAATTTTTATTTATATTTTAAATGAAATAAAATATAAATGGGAGAGAGAGAGAGAGAGAGAGAGAGAGAGAGAATCTATCATAGAGTACATGTGGAGGTCAGAGGACAACCTGGCTGACTCAATTCTCTCCCTTCACCATTTGGGTCCAGAAGTCGAACTTAGGTCATCACGCTTGGTGGCAGGTGCTTTTACCTACTCAGCTATCTCCTGGCTATTCACTGTTGCTTTTCAGAAACTGTCCTGAGATTTTGAGTAATTTCAGATACCCTCCAAGTGCTAACTAAGGTGCTTTTCTGATAAAATATTCACTGATTGATTTTGTTCATGTGGCATGGCAGAGACCTTCTACTTTTTGGTCAAAAATACTACTATGTCATTTTTCTAGAAACACCTCTAATATGGTCCAAAATATTTAAAATAAAATATGACAATATTTGTACTTAACATCTAAGTAATGTAAGTTGGTAATGTATATGGATGAAAAAGCTAGGATACATTGATATATGTGGATTTCGGCTTTGAAGCCGCAGCCTGATATTGACACTTCGTAGATGTAGTCTGACTTTTCCTGTATGTATCAATTTACTGATGAGGGTCTTATTCTTTTAGTATAATAAGTACTTCTGACTTCCAATCAGACGGATAAGAAAAGTCAGGCACAAAGATATTCTTACTATTGTTTACTTTTATGTATATTTGAAATTGTCCATAATAATATTTTTTTGAAACAGGATCTTACTATGTAACCCTGGCTGGCCTGCAACTCACTATGTAAACCAGACTGGCTTCCAACTCATAGAGATCTGCCTCTATAGTGACGGAATTAAAGACATGTGCCATCACTCCTACACACATAGTAAGAATTTAAAAACAACCTTCTATGTTTATGGTAGTAGCTGAAAGTTTATAGACTAGATCCAGTCCACTGACATTTTATCCTATAGTACTTGAACAGTGGGAAAATTTAGAACACAATCCAACTTCCTAGATCAGGTTGAAAATGAGAAGTCACTGTCATACTACAGAGTTCTGTCTCATAGTGAATGAACACTTGGTGTCCAGGCACAGCATTCCTGGCAAGACAGGATGTGAATCTGAGTGGCTCTGGGACACCCTAAACTTCTTAATAGGTATGGTCTTGTTGACTCATAGCCACTTGAAATATTTAAATTAGAAAGGGGATTCTGAAAAATGATATTATGTAAAATTTCTTATCTCAAATATTATTCACAAATTAGAAAATAACTGTGAGTTTTCTAAAATTCTTATGGATGTACATAAACCTATTAGTTTGCTGCATGAAAGTTCTAAAAAACCACATATGAAGGTGGATACCAAAGAGAAGTTTTAGTTCTAAGATGCAAAAGGGCAAAGACTTTTTTCTTTTACCATTTAAGATTTATACTTTGGGACACGCAAATTTTTATATCAACCATTTGATATTTAGTATTTGTGAAAATTTAAGTGTTTATTTCCAAGTTCAAATGTCAATCTAACCAGCTACTCTGATTGTAATGACATAATCACACACGTACACAAAACATACACATATATTAATACATATTAAGGTAGTAATATGTATCTCAGTATCTCAAGAAATTGCAAATCATGTATATGGAAATGAAACAAAAAGAATGAAATATACCTATACTGCAGGGAACATAAGAAAATGAGTGATGAATGTCATTATATATCATTCATGTTTAAAAGAACTCTCTGTAACATGAATATTCAATGTACAAAGCCCTGTTATAAATCAGTCATCATAAGTGAAAGATTTATCTTACTTGTCTGTGTGCTATAATAATTCATTGGTTTATTGGAGAAACTAAAGAATAAACTGCTAAATTCATTAAAAATATATATTTGTCTAGGAAAATAACAATTGATTGAAAACTACTAAGTGATCTAATATTCTTCTACATATAGATACTTTATTGAGTCTTTATTAAAATAGTCAAATGAAGAGATAAAATGATGTTATGCTTTGTTTTTATAGTTCAGAGCCAAAAATTCAGGGGTGGAGTGGGGAAAGCTGCATAAAAATAATATTTTCTGAACTTTGGTGGTGAAGTTTTTCATCCCATTCATGCCAAGAAGGTTTATAATGTAAAAGAATCTCAGCGCTGATACCAAGACCATGCATGAAAGTGTCACATTTGGATTTGGTCTAATATCCATGCATTTTAAGCCTTGTCTGCTGGCCTTTTGAGTTCACGGAAACCCATTAATATCTTGATATAAAAGGAGACTGAAAAAGCTACAGGGCAGTTTTCTTTGAACTCATTAAAAGAAATGAATGTAGTGGCACCTATGAAAACTTCCCCTCCCAGTTTATAGCACAAGTGGCATTTATATAGAGGTGTGTAACTCTTTTTATCATCACCTACATTCTGAAAAGATTTTAAAATATATCATTTATTTCATAAAAGATAACCTCCTTTTCTGAGTCTTTAAGGAAAATATTACAGATGGACTAAGACTAATCTTCTGTGTAGTTAGAGTCATTAGATCACCGGCACAACGTGGGTGATGGTTACCTGTACCTGTGCTAAAATATAGGATTCAGGAAGATAGCTGCACAGTTTCCTTTGTAGATTTAGTGAATAAAATATAGTAGATGGCTTTGTAATGTAGCAATGACTGTGAGGAAGTCAATTAATCTTTTGAGTAATAAGGTCAATATTACCTTAGCAAGAGGTTCACCAAACAGATAGACATGCTGTGTAAGAGAAAGTGAGAAGCAATCAGCCTCTCAATATGATGCAATATTTGTTTTGCGGTTTCTTATTTCATGGTAATTAAAGAAACAACAAATGAAATAAAGGATACCTAAAGTTGAACTTTTCATTTCTTTCTTCTGTGTAATTTCAGGAGTCAAATTTCTCTTTTTCTTCTACTCAGCAGTAGGCAAAGGCAAGAAATAGAACCCTAGAATCTCTCAGTATCTAAAAGGAATCTTGGCACATTTAGGGACTAGAAGTGGACAGCTTGAAAACCTAGGGGAAGAGATGTCTGAGGATAAAAGGATGACAGTGAGGCATGTCCACCTGCTTTGTTATAATGGCAGAGACTGAGTCCTTGGACTTTGCAGCTAGCATTTTCTACCATCATCATCTTTCAGTAATAAGCTGCTATTTGACTCTTCTTAACTTCTTATGAATTTTCTCCATAAAGAGGGGAGTTCCTTGAGGCAATAAGAGATAACAGACATGTGACCAGAGGCATACCAAGTTAAAATTCTTCACTGTCTCGTCTGCCTTCAGCAAAGAATAGCCACCAACTACAGTGGCCAAAGAGAAGTACTATGTCATGTATGTAAATTTCATCGTACATTCCTTTTGCTTCCCGTCTTTGCATAAAATATTTCTTATAGAGGACACTGTACTGGAGGGATCATCTTTAAAATGCATACTTAACAATACAACTGATGGTAACTGCTTGGCACCAGCACACACTGAATTAGAGAGACATTAACCTTGCCTCTTTTTAGTTTAAGTGGACTAAGAAATTCTCTGTGACATTAATATATGAGGACAAGATGGATTTGATGTATTTCTATACCTCACATCTTTTTAGTTTGGCAATATCTTAGCTATTCATATGGTTCATTAATCAGAACGTCTTTTGAGATCCTGAAAAAAAGTTTACCTTTTGCCCTTAAATTTCCTAGTTTGATGTCACATGTTTTCTTTAATCCTTGTGCCAGAGAATCTCAAAGATCCATTTCTTATAATAAATTCTCCCCCACTACAACTTTCAAATAACCTCATATTCCTTATCCTGCATAGCCCTGTGAAAATTAAGAGTTCAATGAACATCAAAAACGTTAAAAAAATTCAAATTTAATTGTTGGTGAGAGTACTGGGCCAGATATAGGGAAATGTTTAGAAATACATCTTATCTACAGATAAAGTACAAAAGCCACTTTTTTCTTTAGTATTTTAAAATAACATTTTAACTTCTCAAGCATTTCTGTTTGAGGGTATTTTTGAGGTACGGTCATTGTTATCAAGATGGAATGATGGAATGATGTCTGCCCTCCTGGGAACTTACACACAGATTGTAAACTACATATTGGTGAGGTCTATGGCTTCCCTATGCTTGTATATTTATTGTCCACCACATTGCTGGCCACATATAAAAATTTAAACGTCAGCTCATTTGGTGTACTGAGAATTAATAAACAAATGAATTGCAAAGAATGAGTTCTCAGAACTTTTCCCATTTTTTTACCTATTGAGATAACATATATTTATCATGGAGGATGAAAATGAAGATATATATGTATTTCTTCAAACATATGCTTTTTATGAAAATATCTAATATCCTCCTCAAAATGTTCCAAGACTATAACAGTAAAATCATTAAGTATAGTTGCTGCACTATACTAGATCTCTTGTATTTATATCTCTTGTCCTAACTTAATTCATGTATCCTTTGGCTAACACGGAGGATGATCTTCTTACTGTACTGCTGGATTCCATCATCTACTAATTTATTGAGGAATTTTGCATTTATATTCATTCATCAGAGACACTGGCCCAACATTTTCTTCTCCTTGCTTGGTTTGGTAACAGAATAGAATCTCACAAAATGGGTTTGGAAACATTATTTCTGTTAATAGCATTATTTGGAATCTGGAAATCAGTGGCTGAGATTTTTGGGATCTTGTGTCCCAGAACAAAGAATTAGACCAGGGACACCAACAGTGATAACAGTATAGACAGCTCATTAGGAAAAGAAAAGAGAAAGCCACTTCCAGAAATGGTAGCAGTCTAGAGAGCTGGGCCAAGCCCAAGGCTCAAAACCTTTATAGTCATTTCCATCACATTTGCCTTTCTTGCATGTAGGGACCATGGGGCTATGCTCTGTTTTGTTACAGGCAACCCATGTGGGGAGTTCAGTCTTTCCGTCACGTGGCTTCTGTTGTATTGACCTGGGTTCCTCTTTCTCCATGTCCCTACTCACCTGCCACATTTCCACTCTTTTTTAAAAATAGAATTTTAAGAGGAAAATGACAATGCTCTTCCTTAAATGCTTGTAACATTTGGCTACAGAGCCATTAAAACAAATTTCATTATCTTTTTAAATAGGACACTTTTATTATCACTGTTTCAATCTCTTTGCTTACTAATGATCTGGTCATGTATGTTAATAATTCAGTCTTGACATGTTGAATGTGTCCAAAACTGTACTCATGGCTTTATGTATGTTCCTAACAATTGTTTTATGGGTTTATAGCATCAGCTTCTGATTTAATGTTTTGTTTCTCATTTATTCGATTATTCTTCTTTTTTTCCTTAGCCTACATAAAAGATTGATTTTGATCATCTTTTAAAAAAGCAGGTCTTTGTTTTATTAGTTTATATATATTGTTTTTCTTTTTCATTTAATTTTGTTTTAACCTTTACTATTTCCTTCCTTTTACTAATTTTAGGATTAATTTATTTTCCTAATTCCTTTGAGGTATATGCTTTTATTGATTGAGTTTTTTATCTTTTTAATGTGTCTCCTACTATGAACTTCTTTCATAGAACTATGGCTGATGTACCTCACACGTTTTCACATATTGCAGCTTTATGTTCTTTATTGTCATTTTTTATTTTTTTTAATAATTTTATAGTCATTGACTTTTTTCAATTTTCATATAACATAGTTTGATAATAGATGCCCTTTCCTATCATTTAATATATTTATATGTATATATACATATATGTATATATATATATATATATACACACACATATGCTGTAAAGATTCTGATATGTGTTCCCAAATGTGCTTCAGTATGGGCCCATCCACTGGGTTCATCAAGAGTCCCATCCCTGTAACATACTGTTTTTCCTCCTCCTAGCAGCCATTGATTACCAAAATTTCCTTAGGTTGGGTTGGGAATTCTTAACCATTTCCCCATGACTATGCTGAGATTTTGTCAGGTTTGAGCTTGCATAGGACTTGTGCATGCTGTCACCATTGCTGTGAGTTCATATAAAAATATATCAGTTTTCTGGAAGACTCTGTTTCCTGTAGTCATCCAACCCTCTGTTTCTAATAATGATTCCATCTCCACATCCCCAATGATCCTTAAGCTGTCGGGGGCAGAGCTTCTAATAAGTGTCCTATTCAGGGATAAGTATTTTGCAGCCCATTGTTCTCTGCACATTTGCCAATTGTGAATTTTTGTGTTAATCACCATTAACTACATAATGAAATGTTCCTGATGAGAATTGATAGATATATTCATCATATGTGTAGAGGTTGCTCTGAAGAAGTGTTACTTAGGGTTAAATATTTCCCAAACACTTATTCTGCATTTGACCAGTTCTAGAAATCTATAATAGTCTCTATTTGTTGCAAAAAGAAGTTTCTTTAATGAAGAGTCAAAAGTACATTTGTCTGTACATATGAGGATACATATTTAGAAAAAAGTAAGAAGTTTCATAGGGATGTGGCAAAAGTAGCTTTTTATCTAAGATCTATGACTTCTCCAGCCATGTATATTTGGCTGTGCTTACAGTAACACACGTGTTCCCTCTCATTGGGCTGGCCTTAATTCAAAATAGACAGCTATTGATTATTCCCAAGATAAAATTGCCACTACTAGGCCAAGCGTGGTAATGCACACCTTTAATCAGCATTCAGGAGGCAGAAGCAGGTGGATCTCTGTGAGCTCAAGGCCAGCCTGGTCTACATAGTGAGTTCCAAGACAGCTGGGACTACAGGGAGACCTTCTCAAAAAGATTTAAAAAAAAAAAAAAAAAAGTGCCACGACTACACCAATAGCCATAGTTTT
>NW_008340785.1:1067742-1115680 GCF_000622305.1 Nannospalax galili
ACCAATAGCCATAGTTTTCTGGGCCAGTTCTCCTGGAACTGGAATTACAGGCAACTGTTAGCTGCCACGTGGGACCTGGGGACTGAACCTGGGTCCTCTATAAGAGCAACCAGTGCTCTTTACTGTAGAATCATTTATCTGACCCTCTTTTTTTTTCTTTTTATGTTTTTATTTGAGTCCTTTTACTATGATATGCGAAGAGCTACCTGTGTTCTTTGGTTTTCTGTTCATGAGTATTTGTTTGCCTTGTCATTTTCAATCTTCGTGTTTTAGGTAATATTGAACTGGGAGAAAGAGCGTCCTCTAGAGGGTTCGTAGTCGCATTCATAAAAGAATTTAAGAATGGAGCCAAACAGAAGTTTTAGAACAATTTTGTTAGAATTTTTAGAAAAATTCTCAGGGGAGGTGACTTAGTAATCTTGGCAACTGCCTTGAGGAGGAGAATGGAGGGGAGAAGGAAAGAAAGCCCTGAAGCCATGCAGGTTTACAGCCTGTGTGGAGGTCAGACACGTGACTGACTGGCAGTCACATGGCTGAGAGATGGAAGCTTTAGAGAAAAAGGAAAGAAATGCAAGATGCTAGGGCAGCCCTAGGCATTAGAGAAAGCATTTTTAGAAAAGGGATACAAAGAAGGAAAGGAAAGATTACACTTTTGTGAAGAATTCAGAAAAGGAAGAAGACTTAGAGATAGATACCTACATGTCTGTGACTGAGTCTAGAAGCACTGCACTAGGAAGCAGGATTCCAGGGAGGAAAATTTCACTACCTCATTAACGCACTAGGTATTCTGCCCATTTATTTAGCATAATTTAAGGTGAGCCTGCCTTCCTAGGGGTGGCCTTATTCCAAGATGATTTGAAACTGGAAAGGTGGGTATTCCAACAGATAGAGATTTTATAGTCTTGAGAGTTAAACTTATGGGACTATTTGCTATTCTAACAATGTGAGTCTTCTGTAGGTAGCATATGGTTGAGTCTTATTTTCTTTTAACCATTTAGCATTTCTTTGTGTTTTAAAGAGAGAACTTAATGATTCATGTTGAAGATAATTGCTGGTAGATTTAGTTTAATATAAATTACATTTTTATATCCTGTGTGTGTGTGTGTGTGTGTGTGTGTGTGTGTGTGTGTATGCATGTGTAGAGATCAGAAGATCAGAGGACAACTTTTGGGTGTCAGTTCTCTCCTTTTACCATGTGGGTGTTGGCAACCAACCCTAGGTCACCAGCCTTGGCAGGTGATTTTATTCTCTAAGTGATCTCAGCAGCCTGATAAATATTTATTGACAACATTTCACTAGCAGTTTGCTAGTCTCCTCTTCCTTCCCTTCCCTTCCTTCCTTCCTTCCTTCCTTCCTTCCTTCCTTCCTTCCTTCCTTCCTTCCCTCCCTCCCTCCTTTCCTCCCTCCTTCCTTCTCTCCTTCCTTCCCTCCCTTCCTCTCTCTCCCTCTCTCCCTTCCTCCCTCCTCTCCCTTTCTCTCCCTCCCTCCCTCCAACCCTCTCTTGCTTTCTTCCTTTCCTCTTTTTCTTTCTGTTAGTATCTCCTTTTTCTTTATATTAAAAAAAAATCTCTACTAGGGGTCTATGCATTTTTATCACAATGGTTTATTTGAGACTAATAACAGCTTAACTTCATCATCATAAGAAAAGAAATTTCTGCATATTAACTTCAATCCTCCATTTTTTATTTTGATGCCACAATGATATATTTTTATTATTTTTTATTTTGATTAATTAAAACTGGGTTGAATTGTACTCCTTCAAAAACATGCTGGAAGTTGTATTGCTAGTAACTAAAGTCTATGATCTAATTTAAAAGTAGGGTCTTTCCTGCGATAATAGCATTAAAATAAACCAATAATGTAGGACTCACTCCAGTTTGCATAGTGCCTTGTAAAAAGATGAAATTTGAAGGTAGCAATACACAGAGCTTAGGTGATAGGAAGAGACACAGAAAGGAAATGGTCGTTTGATGGTGAACTATTGTCATAAGCCAAGGAGTACCAAAAACTGAGAGCAAATAACAGAAGATAGATAAGGGTAAGAAGCTTCCTTAGAAGGATGGGATATGGTCATGCCAGCATGTTGATTTTAATTCTCTAACTTTCAGAACCATTAAATAATACTTTGCATTTTTAAAAAATTTTTAAATTTATCTTTATTATTCTATGTGTATGAGTGTATTGCCTGTATGTATGTAAATGCACCCATGTTGTGCAATGCCCATAGAGGTCAGAAGAGGGTGTCAGATGCCCTGGAAATGGAGTTACAGATAGTTGTTAGCTGCCACGTGGGTGCTGAGATTGGAACATTGGTCTTCTGCAAGAGCAGCCAGTGCTCTTAACTGCTCAGCCATTTCTCCAGACCCTACTTTGTGTTACTTTAAACCAGCTAGTTTTCTATCTATTTAGTCTTTTGTCACAGAAGACACTCCTTGTAGTGTCACATTAAATTTTACTTTCTCAGATATGAACTGAATAAATGAACCAATTATTTGAAACAAATAACTGATTGATACTTGGAGAAGTCAGGAATCCTTCTAGAAAAATAATTGTGTATTAAAGTTTATCCCTATCAACCATTTGTAAGAAGATAAGCACCAGGTGGTACATGAAAGTAAATGAAACTGTTAATTGATTTAAATTATCTTTTTATAGTTAACTAAAGAGAGAAGTGATAGTGTTACTATCATTCAGCTTAAGCGCAATTTTAAGTAGAGTATATTTAGAGGGGTCCAAGGCAGGTTCACAAATTTTATCTCAAAATATTTTGTGGAACTCATAAAAGCTAGAAAGATGCCTGAAAAACGAAAATGAAAATCTTGATATTTTGTGGTTTAGCAAGTGAAATTTTTGAAAATTATTAAGACTTGAAGAATCAGGTTTCTATCTCATTGTCAAAACATATTCTTGATGTGATACATCTTTTCGTAAAGACACAGTCTCACACTATAAAACTACATTAAAACTTACTCAAGACTGTACCAACTTTTCTTATGAAGGATTGAGAAACAGATCCCTTGGGTGACTTTAGCAGAAAATGAGTTAAGGAAGGCTTCAAGGTAGCAACAAGAGTCTTTCAATCACTAATCCTTCACTTCTTCACATCACTAATATTTCTCATGTGAAATGATTTACTTTTCTAAGAGTACAAGGCCCCATGCATACCATGATAAGACCCAGGAATGTTGAATAATACTGCATCCTCAACTCTCTGCTGTATTAGGCTAACCAACCATTTATTTAGGAGAGATTAGAGACAAATTTATTTTTGAGGATTATTTCCCAATACGTCATGACTATTTCCACTTCTAACTCTAGTTACCACTATAGTCTGATATCATTACTTCCCATCTCATTTTCTGTACTGATCTTTTACTTAGCCTGATTGCTTTTAGCCCCTACCCTAAATTACCCTTGACCACAATCCTACTGTTATTACACAGTACTATTTATTAAAATCCATCTGATCGCCCAAATTTCTTGGTTAAAATTTTTTCATTAAGGGCAGTTGAATCCTACTAGATGGTGGGGACAGAGAAAGGACATTAAGTACTTCAATATTACAGCTATGTATACTGAAACTACAGCCCCATGAACTAAGAGATAAGAGATTTGTTAGTAAAGAGTATTAAAAACTAAATCTGAGAATTTGGTTATAACAATTTTAACTAATATAATAACTTTTACAAAAGCAAAAACACTGACTTCCAGGTCTTGGAGAGGGAAATCTCTCAGCTGACTCCAGTAGTTCAACTGTTTTTTTTCCTGTCAACTCTAGGTTACTATCTAATTTAATAAATACTTGTCAATGAGAATATTTTTATTACTACGTATTAGAAAACTCAAATCCCAAGACTTCTAAATTCTCTATTTGAAACGTCATGTTGTAATACTGTACATTTAAGGGCGTTTGTGTAAATGTGTCCCTCCTATTCTCCAAAATTGCAGTACATTTTATTTAAATGAACTGGTGTCTAAGCAATAGGAAATGAACATCCAGTAATCTCTTACCCTGAAATAGAATACAGTTGATAACTGGCAAAGGTCCTGTATCTGTGGTCTTGATTCTAGCTTCACTTTAAAACATGCAGAAAGTTCTGGTATTTATCTAGACTTTGTTAGTTTAGCAGACTACCTACAATTTTAGTTGATTCCAGGAACTTAAAGTCAGCATTAACTATGGTAATCAGGAAACATCTGGGAATATTAAAGAGATATACAAAATATCATGAAATAAATCTATACCAATTATTGCAAAATATAACTTCTTTCTGAAGCACATTCTGTTTTTGTACATGCTTTGAGTTTTTTGAGACAGTGTATTGCTATCTAATCCAGACTCTTGTAAATTCATTCTCTCCTCCACCTCTCTCTCTTTCTCTCTCTTTCTCTCTCTCTCTCTCTCTCTCTCTCTCTCTCTCTCTTTCCCATCTCTGTCTCTCTCATCTCTGTCTCTCTGTCTCTCACACACATATACTAGGGATTGAAACTACAGCCTCACAGATGCTAGGCAATCACTCTACCACTGAACCATATCCTCAGCCCATTTTACTTTTAATTTTGAGACAGGGTCTCACTACTTTACCCAGGAAAGACTTGAACTCACTTTGTAGCCCAAGCACGACCTGAACTGTTCACACTCTTGCCTCAGTCTCTTGAGCTCATGGACTGACAGGAATTGCAGGCCTGAGCCTCAAGGCCTATCACATTGTGCATTCTTCGGTTTTCTTCTTCTGTTTTCTTGTTTTGTGACAGTGTTTCATATAGTTCAGACGAGCATTAAACTTGTTATGTAGCTGAGGCTGGCCTTGAATTCCTGATCTTCCTGCATCTACCTTTTAAGGATATATATCTTCTTAATTAGCCTCTTTCAATTCAGTAACGAGATGCTCAAGGCACTCCATGGTGTTTGAAGTTCAAATTTTTGTCTTTGGTGAGAAATATTTGTGACTTTTTTCAAAGATTGTGAAAAATTGAATTATATTTCATAATGCCTCAGTACTTGTCAAACAACAGTAATTATTGGATTGACCCCAAGATTTTTATTTTCTTTCTATTTTATGTATAAATGTCAGAAATTAATTGTACAATAAAAAACATACAGGTGCATTGACTGAATACATTAGCTTCTGTGAGAACTGTGAAGTTCAAGCCTGCCACATCTTATTATGCTAGTGGTTTTGTGTTAATGTGGTATGTGAAGAAATTGCTGTGTACTGAATTAATATTCATTCTGGAAGAACAGAGTGTAAGGAAGATTTTTCTACGCAACTGACCTGTCTGCTGAAAGTGATTAGAATTTACACTTAATCCTTTGAGCTTTATCCTCCTTTGAGTTTTCAAGCAGTTTTCCTATCACCTTTAGTGCTTGGGCATTTTAATTATAGAATTTTAAAACCATAATTCTAATGCCAGAGACGTATTTCATGGTATAAAATGCATGGATAAGTCTGAAAACTTATTTAAATTTTAATTAGTAAGAAACAGGTGTGTATCTCTGTATATTTCATATCTTTTCTTTTTCCCCTAATTTGAATAACATTTGCCTTACTTAATTCAAAGAATTACAATGAAAATACCATAATCTACACATCTACAGTAATATTAAATGATTTATTTTCTTTAGCTTTAAACTTTTGATGTCTACTCAGTGAATATATTTTGATGATGTCTCATGTGGTGCATTGTGATGCATCAAGTTGACAACCAAAACTATCCAGCACATTGCCCTTTCGAAATTACTTTTCTATTTTCCAATTTTATTATTCAAAATAGGTGGCATTTGTAATATACCCTTCAATAAATTGTTCAGAGAATTTGGTAGAACAACATGTATCAAACCCATAGCTTGGTATTGAGTAGTGAGTAGGAATTAGTACACACTCCTATGGCAACAAAGGAAGGTGACCAAGACAGAAAAGCCAGGCCTGACTTTAGTAAGTTTTGGCCCTTGACTGGTTTTATGAAACTTGCTTTGAAATATGCTATACATTAAGGGAGGTTGCTGCAATCTATCTAACCTAGATATTCGTGCTGATAACATGATTTACGGTGATTACCTGCATTCTTTCTGGAGACATTGAATTTTTTGTATATTTTGGTTGAACTTCATGTGTTTCATACATAATATCTTAATCATCTTTATACCCCTTCCCAAATTCACATCCTCCTATCCCCCGACCCCCCACTGAATTTCATGCATTCTGTCATTTATGCTAAGGCTTATTGAGTCAAGTTAGTGTACGCAGATCTTGAATTTTAATTGTGTTGCCTAAATGAGAGCTCCTAAGAGAAGTCTTGGATTCTACATCTCAGGTAAGCTTCCTGTACAGAAATGGTATACAATCCATTGGTTGAAACAATAGAGCACTGCATGTGACTCCGTTGAGGAGAGCACAGAGAGCTTGAGGTGGGATTCCTACAGACTCTACCAACTATCTTTTATTTTTCTTTTTGGTCTTTTTGAGACAGGGTCTCCCTGTAGCCCCAGCTGTCCTGGAACTCACTATGTAGACCAGGCTGGCCTTGAACTCATAGAGTTCTGCCTGCCTCCGCCTCTTGAGTGCTGGGATTAAAGGTGTGCGCCACCATGCCAGGCTCAAACAACTTTTATGCATCCACTATTATCTTGGAAATCCTTTCTCAGTAGGAATCCACAGCTTTTGAGTATAACTGCCTCTGAATTCCCCAAGTCCTTTTAGCAAATCACTACACAGGTGGTTTTGGGTCCCCCAGCCTAATGACAGTGGTAGAACTTTGTAGAATAACTTTAATTCACAATAACATTATAGGAATGTTATTTGTAAAAGAGGAAGAGGCGAAGTTTGAAGTCCTGACCTCTAGGTACCTATGAATAATCTATGCATTAAATAGTATCTAGACTGTTATCGGTTAGGAGACAATTATTAATTAAATTTTAAACTGATAAATTTAGTCCCTGAATAACTGATGTGGTGGTTATTTTGGATGAATACTAAGGTGGATAAAGATAAAATAAGAAAAAGAAAGGAAAGTCCCAGAAATTCCAAGTACTATACACTCAGAGGGAAAGGAAGACATATCCAGAGTGCCTCTAATGCTTCTTTATTTGCCAGAATTCTGTTGCCATGACTTACAGCACAATTTTGATGAAAATATTTATATTGTAGTCTTGGTTCCCATTGGCTTTCCTTGGGCCTTGGTCCAATACTATAGATGCTGCCAGAGAGCACCTAACTAGCTGGGGTGTTACTGAAATCCCTGTGTACACATCCCTTAGCTTTAGGATCATTTCTAACACCCTCTTAGTGCTCCAGAGCACAAGCCTTCTCTGTTAGCTAATAAGAACTATCCCATTCTATTCCCATCAGCTCTCCTTGGGTCTTGGCCCTGTTCTCCTAAGACTGCGGGAGTACAGCAGACTAATTTGGAGAGGTAGCCATATCATGGAAGTGTTCACCAATGAGAACTACCAGAGGAAGCCCATGATATAGAATTCAGAAGAACAATCATAAGGATGATCAAAGAATTCAATAAATTTAAAGAATACAAAAATCAACAATTGAAAGAACTCACTGAAAATAGGAATAAACTTCTGACTGAAGCTAAAGAAAATCCAAATATACAGATGACTAAAATGATAAAGAAAATTCAGTATTTGAAGTGAGTTCACAAAAAAGAGAAATATTGGTGAAAACTCAGGCTGAAATGAAAATGGAATTGAAGCGTTCAATGAGCCAATTTGAAAGGACAGGAAAAAAGCCTCACAAGGAGAATGAATGAAATGGAAAATAGAATATCAATATTGGATGATAATGTTGAAGAAATGGACACTCATACAAAGAATATGAAAAAGATTAAAGCACCAGAATAGGTATGTGGGAAATGGGGGACACCTAGAAAAGACCAAATTTATACATCATAGGTATAGAGGAAAGAGAATAATCCCAGGACAGTGACTTTGACCAGATGTTCAACAGTATGATAGTAGAAAATGTCCATAAATTAAGAAAATGCATACTCATATAGATATAAAAAGCACAGAAAACACAAAATAGACAAGAACAGAACAGAAATATCCCATAGCATATCATAATAAAACACTACACAACAAAGAGAGAATACTGAAAGACACAAGAGAAAAAAAAAGTTACATATAAAGGAAAACCCATCAGAATCATAGTTGCTTTTACAATGCAAACCCTAAAAGGCAAAAGACTTTGAAGCAAAGTGTCCCAAGTTCTAAATGATCATAGAGGTCAACTCAGAATACTTTAAGTAGCAAAGCTGCCTATCATAGTCAAATGGAAAGAAAAATATTCCAGGGCAAGAATAGGCTGAAAGAATTCTTGTCCACCAAACTAGCCTTTCAAAAATGCTTGAAGCAATACAAAGGACTGAAGAAAGTAACAACCATATCTAAAAGTATACAGAAAGGAAACAAGTGAAGGTATAACTGTGGAAACAAAATAAGACCAAAGCACAAACAAAAATTAAAAGGGCAGTAGTCAGTACACATCTTTCAATAATAACTTTAAATATCAAAGGCCTCAACTCCTCAATCAAAAGGCACTGACAAGTAGGATGGATTAAGACTCAAAATCCTGGGTCTGGAGAGATGGCTCAGTGGTTAAAAGCACTGGCTGCTCTTAAAGAGGAGCAGCACCTACATGGTGGCTAACAGCTGTCTGTAATTCCAGTTCAAGAGTATCCAAAACCTCTTCTGACCTCTCTGGGTACTGCATGACATGGGTACAATTACATACATGCAGGCAATGCACTAATTCATACGAAATGAAATAAATAAAAATTTTCAAATAATCAAAATCCATCTTTTTGTTGTATACAAGAAACTCATCTTACATTCAAGGATAAGCACTAACTTAGGGTAAAAGAATGGGAACAATATTTCAAGTTAATGACACTAATAAACAAGCAAGCATCATAATTCTAATACCTGACAAAATCGATTTCAAATTAATCAGAAGAGATAAATAAGATCACTTAATTCCGATGAGGGGAACAATTGACCAAGAAGTTAACAATCATCAGCATATATGTACCAGTTTATGGTGCACCCAATTTTATAAAAAATAGCGCTATTGGACTTGAAGACACAGATTAACCCCTCTTTACTAATAGTAAGTGACTTTCATTTCATACCCAGCTATCTCCAATATACAGGTCAACTGGACAAGGAGTACACAGAGAAATATATGAATTAAATGATATCATTCATTAAATGTACCTGTCAGAAATTGGCACAGTATTCTACCTAAGCACCAAAGATTACACATTTTACTCAGCAGTCCATGGAAGTTTCTTGAAAAATTAACTACATACTGGGGCAAAAAACAAACCTCAACAAATATGAAAAGAATCGAAATAGACACAGAGAATGTACATCTGAGATATACCCAGGCATAGGAGACATAGCTACAGTTGGATCTATATCACAGGCTCAGAAAACCAAGTGGCCCATGTTCACTCTCATTTTTGAATCTTAAGAATTATGAAAATGGTAATCTAAAACTGAATTACATGGGTAAAGACAATGTGAATAAAAAATTTAACAATATTACATAATTTAAAATTATTTAACAGGTTTTAAATTCATATTAGCATCACATAAGACACAAATTTATAGTCATCCATAGCTTGTATTGAATTAGTGAGTTTAAAGTTGCTATGTAAATGATAAAATTGTAATTTTATATCTTCAAAATAATAATAAATTCTTCATTTGTAGCTGAAGATTGTCAGAGACCATCTGAGAGTTAATCATTTTCCTAAAACCAGTTTTTTTTCAATCTACTCCTTTCTCCAGGAAAAAAGTCTTTCTCATCATACAATAAACAAATCTATTAAAATTTTTGGATAAAATTTTATTTTGGCAACATTTTAGTATATTGTGAAGTTAGTATTTTGACAGTAAAATTTTTCTTACCTCAGGCTCTTTGTCATGTTTCATCATGTTAATAATCATAATATCTTCCCTACAAAAATCCTACTTAGAATCTTTTGAAAATTTTCATATTGAAAATAATAAATCTTTAATATTCTTGTATCATGAAGGTCATATTTTATGTATCAATTTGGAGTAATCTAAATTTAGCACTAAGAAAATGCTAAATCCTGGTTGCAACTCCTCTCCTGAGCAGTCTTTAGTAAATAACATTGATCTAAAACTTGTGAAATTACTTCCAATATTTGTAGCATTCTCATCTTTATGAGTATTGGAAAATTTAATTAAAACATAACTTACTTCTTTGAGCTATATCTGAATGAAGCTTCATGAATCAAATTTCACAAGGTTAAATAATTTGGGGTTGGTGAGAGAGAGAGGCAGCATGTGTATAAAGGAATACTCTGGCTTTTATTAGAATAAAATATGATCCAGAATGTCACAATTTCTTCCCTAACAATTCACATGACTTCTGGTGTCACCCTTCAGGCAGCCAGCACTGCTAGGCTGGATTTCCAATCATGAGCTTCCTGCCAAAAAATAAGATTAGTTCTTGAGATATGTCAAGTTCAAGAGGCTGAGCAAAGTACAAAGAGTGAAAAGAGGAGAGGGTAAAAGTTTTAGACTGCTTGTGAAGTCTTCACAAGAACCGAGAGAGAGAGAGAGAGAGAGAGAGAGAGAGAGAGAGAGAGAGAGAGAGAGAAAGAGAGAGTGAAACAGAGAGGCAGAGAGAAGCTTACCTGACATGTATATTTTTCTCTTTAGTCTCTCTCCTTGACCACAAGGGTTAACTGAATTTCTTAAGATGACACAGCAAATTTAATATAATGCTACATCTTCCAAGAAGTAATTGGTATTGCATTCTTCTCTTTGGCAGTAGAATAAGACCAATACTCTTATCAGATCATTTCTTAAATATGCTCTAGGTAAGAATAAGAAAAGGAAAAATAAATAGGAATTTATGGAGTTCACCAAGTAACACAATCAATATATAGTCATATCGGTTAAAATTCAGTGGTTTTGCTCAAAAATCTCTGAAAATAAATTATACAAAAAGGCCGACAGGACTTATAGGCAAAGTGCGACTTTTATGATCATCATCTTCAGCATCATAATTGCTATTACTGTGATAACTAATACTAATATGACTGTCAGACTACCTATTTCCAACTTTGTTTGTAACCCTACTTGAAATGTGAAAGCCTGAGAAATTAATACCTGAGATTTCATTAAGTTTTTCTGTCCCTTCCTACTTTACTGAAATATATTTGATAAGTAAAAATCAGGTACATTCAAGATATATAATTATGTTTGACATATTTGAATATCATAAGATGATATTTTATTTAAAACATTTTTCATTTATTTATAATTTACATGTATGAATCTTCTGTGAGCATGTATGTAAGTTGAACGCATGCTCGCATTAGCTGTGAAGGCTAGAAAGGGTGTCAGAACTCCTGGAACTGGAATTGATGGACAATTGTTAGCCATTATGTGGGTGCTAGGAAATGAACCTTGGTCCTTTGCAAGAGCAGCCAGTCCTCTTAACCCCTGAGCCACTTCTCTAGCCACATAATATTATTTTTAAACACATTTTTATTGAATTTTTGTGATTTCAAACAAAATGATTTGATGATATTTAGATCATTTTCCCTATCCCCATGCCTCTTCATTATCCTCCATCCAATTTAATGTACTATACATAATAAGACCTATAGTCTAATTTGTGTCCCCAAGTATCCTTAAGTGTATGTCCATCCACTCTAATCTGGTTAATCTACCAAAAATCCCATCCTTGAAAGAGACTATCTCTCCTTTCTGAGTAGTCATCAATTGCCTTGATTTCTTTAGAGTTGGATTGTGGTTTCTTACCCACTTCCCCACATCCATGCTGAAATTTTTTCTGGTTTGAACTTGCTTGGGACTTGTGCATGTTATCACCATTGCTGTGAGTTCATGAGTAACTGACCAACTGTCTGAAAAAGTCTGTTTTCTTGAGGTGATCCATTGCCCTGGCTCTTAAAATTGTTCTTCTCCCTCTTCGGCACTGAAGTCTTGGGAGGCAGAAGTTTGATATAGGTGTCCTACTCAGGCATAAGCACTCTGTAGCCTCTTGTTCTCTGCACATTGGTCATTTGTGGGTTTGTGTGTTAGTCACCATTTGCTTCATAAGGAAACTTCTCTGGTGAGGGCTGAGAGGTGCATTAATCTATGGGTATAAACACTTGTCATTAGGAGTCAACTTAATGCAGTAACTATTTAGTAGAAACTAGCATTAGGATCTGCCCTATGTCTTGTGATCTATCTAGCCTCATGTTCCTAAGCCTGATATCCATGTCATTGCTCCATTCTATGAAGCAGAGCTTAAATCTATTTAGAGAGTGGTTGGCTACTCACATAATATTTGTACCACTGTTGTACAGGTGGGCATCCTTTCCAGGACAGATTTTTTATAATGCATGGGATTGACATCTGGATAAGGTTGATGATTATTATTTTTCCTTCTAGTAACATGTATAGCACCTTCTAGCACTGTGATTGTCAGCCAGTGAAGATGAGGCTCTGAAGTCAGAACAACTTGGTGTCCCCTTAGGTGTTCTACTGCTCATGCATGTAGCATCTTCAGCCACAGGGTTTTACCATCAAGTTCTGGTGGGTAACCAAAAACAGGGCAATAATCAGTATAGTTTGAAGGTCTACGGGACCTCTGGTCAACAGCTCCTAAAGAGGGAAATTCAGTTAACCCTTGTGGTTCTCTCTCTCTCTCTTTCTCTCTTTCTCTCTTTCTCTCTCTCTCTCTCTCTCTCTCTCTCTCTCTCCCTCCCTTCCTCCCTTCCTACTTTCTTCCTTTCCTCCTTCTGTCTTATATCTAAGAAATAGAAAGTGAAGACTGGATGGCTTCCCAGTATCCAAGGTCTTTCCCAACATTTATCTTGTTTCTATTTCTGTTTCTAAGGAAAAAAAAAAAATCTTAGATTTCCTACTGTGAAAACAGCAGAATGTAGTCACCTGTCAAAGCAGTAAATAAAAGGGTTTTTTGGTTTGTTCGTTTCTTAGCCTGTCGTGTCCAGAAGGCATAAAGTCCCCTTATTACAGGCTAACTCCTTTAATCTCTTTTTATAATATATATGTACATAATTTTAAGAAGCTTATATAGTGGTATGTTTCCATATCACTTTTACTAAAGGCCATGTTACTTATCCCTCCCCATACTCCCTCCTCTGCTTTGCCCTCCCATTCTCCACCCCACATCCTTCCTAGCTTAATGTTTTCCTTTTCCCTTCACATTACTGAATCCTGCAACTCTTCCTTGTAAGCTTTACCCTACCCATGGTCATTTATTAGTTTCTTGACCTCTCTGGATTTTCAAATTGAAATGTATATGATCTAAGATTTCCAACCTAGTATCCAGTTTTGAGAGAGAATTGCACATTGTCTTTCCAGGTCTGGATTACCATACTCAAGATAATTGTTTCCAGTTTCATCCATTTAGATGAGGATTTCTTAATTTCATTTTTAAAGATCTGAATAATATATCATTATCTGTATGTACCACACTTTCATTATCCATTCGTCTGCTGATGATCATCTAGGATGTTTTCAATATCTAGGTATATGAAAAGGGCAGCAATGAACATGGAAGGACAGGTATGTCTTTAGTAGGGCAGAGTCTTTTGGGTATATGCCCAATAATGGCTGTGTCATATGGGAGAACGCTTTTGAGCTTTTTGAGAACTCTTCACACTGATTTTCACAGTGACTACACCAGTTTGCGCTGCCATCAGCAGTGGATAAGAGTTTCCCTTTTTAATGTTATCACCAGATTTTGTCATTGTTTGTATTTTGGGCCTCAGCCATTCTCAGTGGGATAAGATGAAATCTCAAAGTGGTTTTACCTGCATTTCCCTGGTGACTGATGATGTTGAACTTAAGTATTTCTCACACATTTGCATTTCCTCTTTAGAGAACTCCCTATTCAGCTCCTTGACCACTTTTAACTGGTTTGTATTTTTTGATGTTTAGTTTTTTAAAGCTCTTTGTATATTCTAAATACTAACCTTCTGCCAGAGGTATGACTGGGAATGATATTTTTTTTCCCATTCTGAAGGTTACCTCTTCACTTGAATGATGTTGGTATCCTTTGATGTACAGAAGCTTTTCTTTCATTTAGTCCCACTTGTCTGATCATAATGTCATTTCCGGTGCCTGTAAGTTGCAATGCATTCCCTACTTTTCCCTCTACCTCATACATGGCATCATGTCTTGTGTTGAGGTACTTGACATATTTGGTGTTGAGTTTTGTGCACGATGAGAGAAAGGAATCAAGTTTCATTCTTCTACATGAGCTTATCAATTTGACCTGCACCACTTATTGGAAATGCTGCCTTTTCTCCAGTGTGTATTTTTGCCACTTTTCTCAAAATTCAGGTGGCTGTATATGTGTGGATTTAAATCTGAGTCTTAAATGATATTCCACTGATTGACTTTTGTCTTTTTTTTTTTTTTTTTTTTTTGAGACAGGGTCTCCCTGTAGCCACAGCTGGCCTGAAAGTCACTCTATAGACCAGGCTGGGCTTGAACTCACAGAGATCCGCTTGCCTCTGCCTCCCGAGTACTGGGATCAAAGGCATGCTCCACCACACCTGGCTGACTTTTGTTTGTTTTTATGCCAGTACCATGCTGTTTTTATCACTATAGCTTTGTAAAATTTGAGATTAAGGACGATGATGCCTATAAGCAGTTCTTTTAGTGTTCAGAAATATTTTAGATATTCTTGGTTTTTACATTTCCATATGAAATTGAAAATTATTTCTGTGAATAATTGTGCTGAAGTTTTAATTCATGTTAAATTGAATTTGTAGATTGCTTTAGGTAGGATGATCAATTTCACAATACAAATCCTACTGATCTATTAGCATCGGAAGTCTTTCTGTCTTCTGGTATCTTCTTCAATTTCTTTCTTCAATTCTTAAAATTTTTTATTGTACAATATCTTCACTTTCTTTGTTAGATTTATTCAAAGATATTTTCTGAATTTTGAGGGTATCATAAATGAGATCATTTCCCAGTTTTCTTTCTCGGTGTGCTTGTTGTTGACATATAGGAAGGTGAATAATTTTGGGGTCTTGCTACCTTGTACCTACCTTCTCTAGGAGTTTTCTGGTGGAGTCTTTAGAGTCTTTTATGTATAGAATCATATCATTTTCAAATAAAGATGCTTTGACGTTTTCATTTCTAATTTTCATCCCCTTTATCACCTCCATGGAAAGAATGGGCATCTTTAACTTAGTCCTGATTTTAAGGGGAATGCTTTCAGTTTTTCTCCATTTAGTATAATGTTGGCTGTGGGTTTGGGGTACTTTGCCTTTATTATGTTGAGATATGTCCCTGTATACTTAGATTCTCCATGACTTTTATCATGAATGGATACTGTCTTTTCTTCATTTAAGGAAATTATAATATGGTTTCTGTCTGTGAGTGCATTTGTATACTGAGTTACATATATTTATTTACATGTATTGAACCATTACTGTATCTCTGGGATGAAGTCAAGTTGATCATGGAGATAATCTTTTTGATGTTCTTACACCGAGTTAGTGATTTTTTTTTTTCCTTTGGTCTTTTTGAGACAGCGTCTCCCTGTAACCCCAGCCAGCCTGGAACTTGGTGTGTAGACCAGACTGGCCTTAAACTCAAAGAGATCTGGCAGCCTCTGCCTCCCAAGTGCTGGCACTAAAGATGTGTGCCACGATGCCCAGCAGTTGGTTAATGTTATTGAGAATCTTTACATCTACATTTATCAGAGTGATTTGTCTGTAATTTTCTTTTTTGTTGGGCCTTTGGTTTAACATTAGAGTACCACTGGCTCCATAGAAATAATTTGGATATAATAATACTGTTTCTCCTTCAAATTTAAGTTTACAGACTAGTTTGAGGTATGTTGGTATTATTTCTCTGAAGTTTTGGTAGAATTCAGTGCTGTATCTGCCTTGTCTTTGTAGTTGGGATAATTTAATTGCTGCATCTGCCTCATTGATATGGGTCTGTTTAAATTATTAATGTCATTTTGATTTAGTTTTGGTGGCCATACATCTAGAAGTTTGTCCATTTTGTTTAGATTTTCTAGATTAATGGTTTTCTGAATTTCTCTGGGTCTATTGTAATCTTTCCCTCTTCATCTCTGAGTTTGTTAATTTGGGTCCTGTCTTTCTTTTGGTTAATTTGTCTAAAGTTTTCTCAGCTTGTTAATCTTTTCCAAGAACCAACTCTTTGTTTTACTGAGTCTTTGCATTGATTTCTTCATGTCTGTTTCCTTATTTTCACTCCTGATTTTATTTGTCTCCTCCTATCTACTCTTTTTATGTGTTGTTTGTTCTTGGTTTTCCAAGGCTTTCGGGTGCATCATTAATTTATTTATCTGAGATGTTTCTAGATTTCTGATGTTGGCATTAATGCTATAAATTCTCCTAAGACTGCATTCCTTGTGTCCCAAAGGTTGTGGTCATGTTGTACTTTCATTTTCATTCAGTTATAAGAAATTTTAAATTTCATTCTTGTTTTCTCCCGTGATCCAATTTTCCTTCACTAGTGTGTTATTTTCCATGAATTTGCATACTGTTTCTCATTTAATATCTAGCTTTATTCCTTTGTGGTTGGGTACATTATAAGATGAAATTTCAGTTTCTGTAATTTGTGAAGATTTGCTTTGTATCCTAATTTGTGGTAATTGCTAATAAGAAAATCTATTCTTTGGTGTTTGATTGGAATGTTCTGTAGATCTCTGTAAGGTCTATATGATTCATGATGTCATTTAACTCTGGGGTTTTTCTATTTAGTTTTTTTCTGCTTGACCAGAATATTGGTGACTGTAGGGTATTTAAATCACCCACTATCACTATGTTGGAGTCAATGAGAGATTTTAGAGCTAAGAATGTTTTTTTTTTTTTTTAATGAAATTGAATGCCCCTGTGTGATGTATAAATTTGTTTAAGATTACAACTTCTTTGTGGATTTTTTTTCCTTTAATGAGCATGAAATGACCTTTCCTGTTTCATCTGACTAGTTTTAGTTTGAAGTCTATTTTGTTGGATGTTAGAATTCGTGTTGCAGTGTTGTTTTCTTAAACCTCTTTTGATTGATGTTCTAGTATAAGTTATTCTTTGTTCCTTCTTGAGAGTATTGAATCCTCTTTTCTGGATGAAGTATTTCATCAAGTATTCTCTGTAGAGCTGGTTTTGTGGTCATAATTCCTTAAATCTGTGTTTATATCATAAAAAGTTTATTTCTTCTTTTTCTTTCAATTACAATAGTTTTGCTAGGTATAGTAGTCTGTGTTGGAATCATGACTTTTATGATATTGATCCAAGCCATTCTGATTTTCATAGTTTCCATTAAAAATCAGTTGTTATTCTAATGTTCCTGTGTTTAAACCTGGCTTGATATTTCTCACAGCTTTCAATATCTTTTCTTTGTTCCGGATGTTTAGTGTTTTGACTATTATATATGTGGGGAGTTTCTTTTCTGTTCCTATTTACTTGATGTTCTGTATGCCTTTTGTACCTTTATAGGTATCTCTTTCCCTAGGTTTAGGATATTTTCTTCTGCTTTTATTAAAACCATTTTCTGTGCCTTTTCCCTATATTTCTTCTCGTTCTTCTCCCCTGTGTTTCTTCTTGTTCTTCCATGTCTATGACCCATAAGTTTGTTTTTTTGTTTTTTTTACCAAAAATCCTGAGATCTTGCATATTTTGCTCCTGGGTTAAGATTTAACATTTTCTCTGATTGAATAATCCATTTCCCCAGGCTTGCCTTCATCCTCTGATATTCTCTGTATCATTTCTTTCACTTCCTTTTTGCTTTTCTTTTTCTAAGCTTTTTGTTTGAGTTCCTGAGAATTTTATTTCAAGTTTTATTTCATATTGGATTTTCTTCAGAGATTCTCTCTTTACTGAATTCTAGTTTCATGTTTTGAATTGTTTTATTTATGTCATTCAACTGTGTTTTCATGGTTTTCATTCTGTTTTTAATTCATTTTCTTCTTGAGTTCTTTGTACATAATTATAATTACTATTTTGAAGACATTTTCTTGGGCATCCACTTGGTTGTTATTCTCAGGAAACATTATGATGGAGTTGTTAATTTCCATAGTAGTCATATTAACTTGTTTATTCATGTTATTTGTGGGTTTGTTTTGTTTTGTTTTGTTTTTTGTTATTGTTTTGTTTTGTTTACTGAGACCTGGGTATCTGTACTTGAATGGTGGTGTTTTGTGGTACTGGTAAGTGATCTTGTCACTGTTGAGTATTTGTATTTTGTTTGTTTTTTCCCCAACTAACTTGTCAGGTTATGACCTATCTAATTAGTGCTTGGGGTTCAGTTTAGTGGTCCCTTTATGTTTATGTAAAATTGTGTTGAAAGAAGTGGTCACAGTTCAGCTAGAAATATGTGCAACTTTTAAGCTGTGATTCAAATATTGACTGTGGAGGGTCTTAGATCAGGAGAATGGGATATGAGCTGCTGGCTTAAGAGGTTAGTCGGGAGGTTAGTGTGGGAGTTTTGGGAACACAGATCTCAGACTGTAATAGCATAGGGAGGTCTCAGGGACAGAGTTCTGGACCAGGATCCAGGTTGGGCTGAGAACTGAGATGTAGGAGAATGATTCACCCTGCCAAGGATGGTGGGTTGTACAGATCTGGGATGTGATAGGATCTTGGTTACCTGAGGAAGTCTAATAGATAAGATGTTGGTTGGGTGGGGGACACTAGGAAGTCTCAGGGATGGAGTAGCTCTAGACTGCAAGTCTAGGGTGGGTGAAGAAAGATCCAGGAGACCCAGGCTGGACCGAGAGCTGTGGTGGTGCAGATAGACTAATTTTGCCAAGACTAAAAGGGCATACAGATATCAGATGAGATAGGATGTCTGTGACCAAAGGAAGACTGAGAGCTAAACTCATAAAATAATTTTTATAGCCAAGCTAATAAAATATTTATCTTGTCCAGATTACATGTATATGTGGTAGCAATGCTTAAGTTCTACTGTTTAAAAATTTTCAAATATATAATAGATAATTATATAGTCATCATACTGTATATTTGTCCTTCTGTGTCTTTTTTATTTCATTTAATATAATATCCTCCCTGTTTGTACCTGTCACAAATGATAGAATTTCTTCTGTCCTAAAGATGAATAATGTTCCATGTTATATGTGTATATGTATGCATATGTATTTTTTTCTTATCCATCCCCTGACAGTAACTTAATCTTATATTTTCTTTTTCTATCTTGAAAGGGTGTTGAAGGTTGACATGCATTATTTGAATCTATTTAGATGCTCATATTAATTTGTCTTTTATTCTGTTAATGTGGTATGCCAAACATTCATTTGTATCAGCTGAACTACACTTTCATTACAGAGATAAATTTCACTTGTTCATGACATGTTGCTCATGGTTCTAATTAGCAACTGAATTTGGTTTGGCAACATTTCTTATAATTTGTTTTTATTAAATTTTGTTGTATTTCATACAGACTATCACAAACAATCTGAATTATCTTTATAGCCGAGTCCCTACCAACACCCTCTCTTAGCCCCCCACTGGAACATATATACTCTGTCCTGGGTGTTAAGGCTTACTGTGTCAAGTCAGTGTCCCCAGACGTTCTCCAGTGCAAGTCTATCCACTTGTGGGCTAGTCAGATCCCTCTCATCTATCTACTCAAACACATCATTTTTCTTCTTTTTTTTTTTAACAGAGTATGGGGTGGGGGTTTGTTTACAGAGGAGTGGGTGCACCTCATTTATGGTTGCACTGGAAAGTCCACACTCAAATTATAGATCCTGTGACTTTCCTACAGAAAATGGTGAGAGAGGTGCCCCCTGGCATTCTTGGCTTATATATCCTTAGCCCCTCCTCCACATGCAGCTAAGATCAACTTGGGTGGGAAGGGTAACTGACTCCCCCCTTGACTCCTTAATGAGCATGGGAAGGAGGTGTGACTATAGCTTGCTGGCATAGTGGTTGGAGGACACTTCCAGTTAGCACTCTACCCCTTCCTCTGGCTCTTACATTCTTTTTGCCAACCTCTTCCTCAAAAATCTCTGAGCCTTGGAGGGGGTGGTAGGTATGGAATGGTCTTCCTCTTATTGTAGCAAGGCACTGAACTTTCAGGTCTCTGCATTGTCAGTTTTCCATAGGCTGTTGGCCCATTTACTATATAAACTGAAACTACTATAAAAACTCAAACAGCAAGAAGCAAGAACATCTAAACAGTGGCTGCTATAATATCTTAAACTATGGGTGTAAACACCAAATGCTTGGAAAGTACTTAAGCAGGTATATCATATCCATCAAACTAAACAATTGCAGTGGCTTCCCAGTGGGGCCCATATTGTCCCCTACCACAGAGGGTAGGTCTGGACTACAATACCAGATGTGTGTTCCACCCCCAGGAGCAGGCATTATACCCAATCAAAAATTTTTCTGTTTTACATACAGTAGATGTTCCACTATTGCACCAGCAGGAACATCTTGTTTGGTATGTTGATAGTGCAACGTGTGGGGTCCATCATGGGGCAGAATTTTAGGGATGATTCTTCTCCAGTCATCTACATATTGCCTTTTGCACCATGAAAGCCACCCATTGAGTGGCAGGGATTTTCCAGTTTAGTCCAAGGTTGGTTTCTTCCTCTCCTGTACTCACATCAAGCAGTGTCTTCAGCATTAGGGTCCCTCCATCCAATCTAGTATACAAGCAACATTACTGGCAATGTCCTTATTGTTCTGGGGACCTCTACAGCCCCTCAGTCCAGCAGCTCGTAGGGGAGCAACCCATCTCTGGCACTGGGATTTTCATTTAACAACCATATTGCTTCTGGAAGGGCTTTCTTCTGTGTTTAAGTGTTTAAGGCTCTTTTCTTTTTTACTGTGCATCTGGAGAATTTTTCCCCCAGTTGCTTGTATAACCCTCCTTCCCCTGCTTCCCCCTTCTTATATATTTCTCCCTTAGTAACAACTTTATCCTATTCTTCTTCTCTCTCTGGTTCCTTCTTTTCCTTTACCTCTCTTCTGTTTCCTTTTCATATTCTTGGTCCCTGCAGTTGCATCAGGATATGCTCTCACTTGCAAGGATTTGGTGCTAGTATCTACAAATGAAAGAAAAAAAAATACATCTTTTGTTTTTCTGAATCTGTGTTATTTCACTTAGTATAACAGTTTCTAGATGCATCCATTTACCTGAAAATTTCATTATTTCATCTTTCTTTACTGCTGAATAGAACTTCACTATGTAAATGTAGTACAACATTTCCGTAACCATTCACCAGTTGAGGTGCATTTAGGTTGCTTCCATCTCTTAGCTATTGTGAAAAAAGCAACAACAAACATGGTTGTTCAAGTGTTTCTAATAGGATGAGTCCTTTGGGTATATGCCAAGGAGTGGTATGAGTCATATGGTAGGTTCATTTGTAGTTTTTTAAGAGTCTTCTATTCTGTTTTCTATAGGGGTTGCACAAATTTGCAATTCTACCAGCAGCGAATGAGCACATCCTTGTCAGTATTTTGTATCATTTGTTCTCTTGCTCTTAGCCAGTCTGACTGGGGTAAGGTGAAACCTTAGGGTGGTTTTAATTTGCATTTCCCTAATTACTAACAATGTTGAACACTTTTAAAGACGTTTCTTAGCCATCTTTATTTCTTCCTTTGAGAACTCTGTTTAGATATTTAGCTCATCTTTTAATTGGGTCATTTGCTTTCTTGTTTCATTGTTTCTTGAGTTCTTTATAGATTCTGGATGTTAAACCTCTGTCAGATGTGTCATTGAAGACTTTTTCCTGCTCTGTGGGTTTTCTCTTCACCTTTTTGATTATTCCTCTTGCTGTGCAGAAGCTTTTTAGTGTAATGAGGTCCCACTTGTTGATTGTTGACCTTAATTCCCAAGCTACTTCTGTCTGATTTAGAAAAATCCTTTCTTACACCTATCTCTTGTAGGTTACTGGGTTTGGCAGAATTTTTGTTAAGAATTTTTCATCTGTGTTTATCAGGGATATTGGCCTATGGTTTTGTCTTGCTGAAGTAACTTTGTCTAAGGAGCAACATTATCCTTGTGGCATGAAATCAGTCTAAGGGCTGAGAGTAGTGGCACACACTTGAAGTTCCAACACTTAAGAGAACTGAAACAGGAGAATCTTTATTTAAAAGACAACCTGACTTACATAGTGAGGCCTTGTCTCAAGCCAGAACAAAGTCTGCAAGTGTTCACTCCTCAAATTCTTGGAATGTTTACAAAGCTTTAGCCTTCATGCTTATTAAAGGCTTGGAGGAATTTGGCAGTCAAGCTGTTATGTATTACAGTTTTCTGCCCCAACATTCTTATGACTACTAGGAAAGCCTCTCAGAATGCATTAACTTTAGCAGTACTCTAACCTCCAAGGTTCCTAAAGCTAAGCATGCTAGAATTACAAAAGAGGTAGGAAAAATTTCCCTACTTTGATACAGTCTGAACATCTAATGAGTCCACCAATATGCTTATTGGCTCTAGTAACATAATTTTTCTTATTCTGCGTCTATAAAACTTATGTGCCTGGAGAGATGGCTCAGCAGATAAAAGCCTTGACTGCTCTTGCAAAGTACCCGGGTTCGACTCCCAGCACCCACATGGTGGCAACAAACCATCCTTAACTCCAGTTCCAGGAGAATCTGAAGCCATCTTCTGACCTCCATGGCATTGCACCACATGGGTACACTCACATACATGCAGACAAAACACTCATAGATATAAAATAAAAATAAATAATAAATAAATAAATAAATAAATAAATAGCATATGTAACCTCTTCCAGGGTGAAACATGTAAATCAGGATAACTAGAAGTTGTGCTTCTTGGCCTGGATCACTCATATTTGGCTCAGAGTAAAGTATCACTTATTTCATTGGAACAAGTGCTGTGTTTTGTGTAAACATACCACTTCCATGTAGCACTGCAACGAAAGCTCTGTGCATTATTTTCAGGCCAAATATTAAGTTGTTTAGTGAAACTTTTTGATTCTAAGATAAAACAAAATGGTTAAATATAAATCTGAGTTTCTTCTGAACTACAAGGTTGCTGTCATTATATTGAAGAAACATACATAAACAAAAATAGAAACTTCATTACTTTAAAGCCTATAAGTTTTAAAGTTGTTAGTATTAATAAAATCTAAACATATTGTGCTTTTGATACAACTATATAAAATCATACAAACAAAATGTGTAAAGCCATAAATATTAATCATTCTAGAAACTTTCATTAGAATCCAAAGAGAATGCATTTATATATTATTTTATACTTATTTAATAATTTCATGTGTTTCAGCACCTCACCTATAAGTAATATTTTGCTTCCATTGTCATCATGAAGCAGAATTAACATGTACAATGCAAAAATGTTAATAACATAGGTGAATAGTTTATTAAGAAAAGAACAGCTTACTTCTAGTACATTTTTAGAATGGAATGATACAACTTAATTGACAAATATGTACTGGCCACCTAATATGTTAATTACTGTTAATTTCAGAATAAAATCAAATCAAAAGACAGTTTTTGGTAGTTTAGACCAATATCCTTAAGTTTTGTAAAGTGGAAAGTCATGATTTATACCTAAATATTAGATGATGACTTTAACATTACAGAAACATTTGCTGGAGCCAAAAAATCTATCATTAATAACTCAGTGCTTTAGTAGATCATTGCATTTTGAAGTATTCTCTTTACAAATTGGTTTAAAATATAATACTTGATGTTGAGTATGATGATACAAACCTGTAATCCCAGCATTCAGAAGGTTGGGGTAGGAGAATGATAAGTATGAGGCTAGTCTGTGCCACATGACAAGATCCTGTCATATAAATGTCATATAAGAATATGTGTGTGTGTGTGTGTGTGTGTTTGTGTGTGTGTGTGTCCATGTTCCAGTTTAGACATCCTAACTGTGTCTTAGTATAGACACACAGGTCAGGGTTGACAGAAACCTGATTGTATCCCTCCCCCTCAGTGGTTCCTCAGTATGTGATTTAAACTTAAAAACTTTTCGTTAAGCTTTTGTACACCTCATATAACAGTTCCCAATCAAATTCAGTCCCCCTCCCCATCCATGCCCCCCACCTCTTTCATCAGACGTCACGCATTGTGCCATACATGTTAAGTCTGATCAGGTCAAGCAATTGCTGGCTCTACTCCGGGGCCTTGTCTGATTTCAATTTTTAAGTTTTAGCTTTATATAAATTTTAGGGCACACATTTTTTCCCATAAAGAAGTACAAGATGAATGCTGCCCTTTCTCTTATGAGGACAGTAATTGCCATGTCTATCTTATCACTATTATGAATAATTAAATATATGTCATCATTCATTAGTTAACTTTAATACTTGTTTCATCACAAAATATATATGTAGATTTTAAAAGTATCTTAGAAGACATATTTCCTCAGAACAAAATGTTTAGGCAAATTTATATTTCTTACATCCTGAAGATAGATATCAGCTGAAAATATTTGTGGAAAAGCATAATTCAAGTCAAGTCACTGGTAAACAATGAACAAGATATTCATCTAAATATAATAATAAGTATACTTTTCAAGGAGATTATTGATATCAGCTAAGTAGTATATTAATCAGGATTTGCATTTCCAAGGGGAAAACAATTACAGACCTTATTGTACCAATCTGGACAATCCTTTGAGTCCCACACTTTGCTGTCATTTAGAAGCAAGAGTTATATTTGTTGCTAGGAAAGATATATTTTTTAAAAAAGTGTAGCAATTTCTGTAAGAATAAAATAAATTCTACTTTCTACTGTTGTTTTTGTTTATTTTGTTTGAAGAGAGAAACATGGCACCAGGAATAAAGTTGATGAGGCTAATTCCATATTCCACTTACTAAGGAAAAATCTTTTGAAATTAGTAGAATTAAGGGGAAGGGTCATTATTTCAAGCTAAGTTATAAAATGTAATACTATGCCTTATTAATGGGAATTAGAATGACACAAATAAATTTATTATTAAAGTTATATGGTGGTAAAATTAATCAGAAAAAAATATAAAAAGAGCTTTGAAAGAGATGAACTATCTCCCCAACTTTTGGGGGCTAAGCTTTAATTTTATTTCCTCTGTTCTGTTAATTATAAATGGAAACCTTCATTTCTGTTTCTTGTCTTCCTCTGGCATACTTTCTTTTTTGTTCACAGAGGATGTAAGGAAATACAAAGTAACAGGAAACTGATACTTGAATTGCAAAGAAATTGTCCCTGTTTAGGGACAAAAATGGGGAAAATTGTGCCATTGTTTGTCCTTTAATTTTTAAGAAATATTTTGAAAATTAGTACTTTTATAGTGAGTATGTTTATCTACTTCACTTAGGTTTTTCAACTCAAACCACATGATTCAGTGATTAAAATAATTGACCTTATAGACATCCAGATCTGAATTTAAGAGCCGGCAGTATTATTTTCCAGAGATAGAAACTTATAGTCTACCTTCTTCTCCTTAAGTTTTAGTTAATTCATTCACAAGATAGAGATAATGATCGTCCTCATTAGACTTTTGAAGAAGCAAATGTTATTATTGTTGTAACAGTATTAGCTTAGATTTTCACTCACAGTAGACATCCCAACACATAATAGGGTGACTACCTTTATATACTACCAGATTAATTTCATTCCAGGTGAGTGTACACTTTGAGTAATATGTACATGTATATACATAGATATATGTGTGCATATAGATGCATATTCACATATATGATCAGTACAACTTGCATGATGGTTTAGACAATTGTGTTTAAGCCAGCAATGACTTCATTTTTATATTTTTTGAATGATTTATTTTTATTGTGTATGTATTATCATTTACCCTTCATGTTGTGAGTCCATGTTGTGCAATGCCCACAGCAGCCAGAAGAGAGTGTTAAATCCCCTGGAAATTTGGATGATTGTTACCTCCTATTTAGGTACTAGGACCTGAACCTGTGCTCTTTGTAATACTAGCTAGTGCTCTTAATCACTGAACTCTCCAGCCCCAACAATGACTTCTTAGAGAATAATTCAATGAACCATTTTTAACTTTTTATTCCATATATATGCTATCAGAGCCAAAGGTGGCTGATCCTTGAGGTAAATGGTATGTTTTACAAAGATTCTGTGGAGAGAAAGAACCAGAAAAACTTTTTTATATGGCTCTGTGTGTTCACATGTGAATGTGTGTGTGTGTGTGTGTGTGTGTGTGTGTGTGTGTGTGGTGCAAAGCTTCAAACTATCCGCTGGAAATTTCACTAGTTGAATCAGCCCAAAACAAACTGACAGTAGGCATATTAACAGGAGGAAAACCATGCAAATGCATTAATGCACACAAGCACGGGATCCACCCAAATATGAAACTCAAAGAAGGATCAGAAATCTGACTCAAATTTTTTTCATAGGGGAGAGAAAAGTGGGATTACAAACAGTATTAGAGGAGTGTTAAATAATGTTTGGGGCAATGAATTAATCAGAAACTGAGAGCTACTCTGTTTCTTAGCTCCTCTCTCAGGGAGACAGTAGGAGCTCTTTCCTGGTCTCCCCTGCCTCTTCTGTGCAGCTTCATTTCTTGACTCATTACTCAAGAGGTCTTATTACCTTAAAGTTCAAAGTGACCACATTGGGATATTATTTCCCGAGTCTCTCTCTCTCTCTCTCTCTCTCTCTCTCTCTCTCTCTCTCTCTCCCAAAAAGAATTCTCAGAGATTCCCTCACAAGGTCATAGAAACTAAGGAATCTGGAAGAGGTAATGTGCAGTTCAAGCCCTAACCCCAAGATCATGGTACAAGCCTTAAAGGATCTTAAGACCTTAGACCTTGGAGCAGAAAATTAAATCTCCTGGACACAGTCTGCTATGCTATCCAGGTCTTCTTGGGATTAGATGATACCTGTTCACATTGGTGGTGGTGATCTGCTTTACTCAGTCTACCACGTCAAATGTTAATCTGTGGTAGGCTAGGCACAGCCCCAGAGACATACCATCTAACCAAATACCTGGATACCCCTTTGTCCACGAATTTGTCACAAACATCAATATTGTATGCTTCAACTGGAAACTCAATTTGCTTCCCTTTCTCTTCATTTTAAAACCAGAATTTGTTTCCGATTAAGGAAAATAATCATTTTTAGATTCTTATGACAAAGCCAAAGCACAGCTTTCACCTCAAAGGAATTAAAAGATAGCTCAGTCTGGAGCTAATAACATAGTCTGCGGACGTGGACTCGGTAAACCCAGGAACCAAGCTCTGACATGGTAATGGTTTAATGAACTGAAAAAAAATATATAAAAAGTTATGGAACAGAAGTCATAAATCAAGGCACATTTCAAATATATTGATAGGTGGGGTACCGTACACCTGTATTTATAGGAAATCTATGCTCTAGGTATCAGATGCTTACTTCTGTTAACACATACCAATAGGATTTGCCTGATAGTCACAAATATGTTAAGTAAAACATGATAACTGGACAATGTGGGAGTTGCATATGGCTCTGGACCTGCAACAATCCAGCTTTCCACAGTCACCATAAGTTTTAGTCAACGAATTGTCATTATGGAATTTTTTTCTTTCTTTCTTTCTTTATTTTTATTTTATGTGTATGAATGATTTACCTGCATCTATGTAAGTGTTCCATTTGCATGCAATGCCAGCAAAAGCCAGAACTAGGGTCAAATCCCCTGGAACTGGAGTACAGAGGGTTGTAAGCTACCATGTGGGTGCTGGGAACCTAACCTCTACAAGAGCAGCCACCACTTTTACCCACTGGTTGAAATTCAATTTCAATCACATAAAGGAAGTCAGCATGTAGAAAATTTAAATTAAACCGTTATGGCAAAAACAAACAAAAACAGAGAACTGAAAAACCAAAACAGAAACATACCTGAAACTTGTAGATTTTTTTGACATAACTGCAGCGTTGTGTGGGAACTTCAATTCATAATCACAGGCTGCATTTAGTTATGCAAGGTTTTAGATTTTTTTATCTATCTTAATATTTCTATTAAAACTGACATTTTATAGTCCAATGTAAGTGTACTTTATTTGAAAGGCATGAGACCTGTAGAGTGGTGGTTTTCAAGATTTTTTTTCTATTTCACAATGTTTGCATATACATAAGAAGATATTCTGGCAATGGAAGCAAAATCTAAGTATGAAATTTATTCATTTATATATATACATATACATAAATATGTATATATGTGTAAAACAAAGATAAATTATATATTTTTAGCTGCATCTGCATTTTGTTCATGATATCCTCCATATGAGGTGAAGGATAATATTCTACACTTGTGGTATCATGTTGGTGCCTCAAAAAGTTTTTGTTTTGAACCATTTTGGATTTCATGTTTCACAATAAGAATTCTCACACTGTTTTTCAGTCATGCCAATTTTTCTATAAATCAATATTTCATTGCATATTTATTTGCAATGAATATTTCCTTTGTATTGGTAAAATGCATATCAGAGCTGAAAATGTTTTAACATATTAGAAAAAGAACTTGGATGTTTTACTATTCAGATTACATGCAAAGTATTCATCTTTAGGTATTTCAGGAAAAATATATGTCACATAGTGTTCAAAATTTTTATGTGAAAATTTAAATTAAATAGAAATGAGTCCAATTGATTTATTTAAGATTTATTCTTATTTTTACTATTTTATTTTTGTGTGAGGGGAGAGAGGGGAGAGAGAGGGGAGGGAGAGAGAGAGAGAGAGAGAGAGAGAGAGGAGAGAGAGAGGGAGGAGAGAGAGAGAACAGAAGAGGGCCTCAGATCACAGCCACTTAGAGCCACTGGTGCTGTGAAACCAAACTCTGGTCCTATGACCAGAGCAACAAGCTTTCTTAACAGCTGAGCCGTCTCTACAGTGGACTTAAAGAGGAAAAATATAACAAATTCCAAACTCATGTATTGAAAATAAATATGAGATGGGACTGTAGTTCATTTACTTGCCTAACATACATATTATATTGGGTTCAGTCACTAGCATCACATAAACCAGGTATGGTTGCACACACCCATTATCCCAGCACTCAGGAAATACAGAGAGGAGGATCAGGAATTCAAAGTTATCCTAACATTCATAGCCAGGGAAAAGTCAACCTGGGCTACATGTCTTAAAAAAATGATTTATTAAAATAAAAAGTCAACAATACCTCACCTGTGAAAGGATACCACTGTTTTCCTTCTATTTGAAGAACACAGTTTTACAACTATTATCTTTCACACATTAATAAATTGCTTTTACATTTAAAAAAAATCTTAGATTTGGAATAAAAGGAACTTCAATGGCAGTGCCATTTAATCTATTCATTTGTAATAAAGTAGCTATATTCTAGAGATTTATGGGAAATGCATCAAGTCACATAACAATTATGGCAATGGGGTTTACTCAGTGTGCCAAGCCACATGTTAATTTCTTCCACATACACATAACAAGTATGAGCTGTAGCATTACAGATGGAATGGAAAGGAAAGGACTCATAGCGTGCAGCTATTGCCTTAAAGTATTTAAATAATTGCAAGTTATCAGAACATATTCTGGATTGTGTGCAAAGCCAGTGGTCTTAAATTATATTTTCTGGCAGTCATATTATTTACCATCTTTTCTCTTGAGACATTTACCAGAGAGAACCTAATTTGTCAGTATAAGAGAGGTGTAATCTAATTATCACTTGATGGCTCAGAGAATCTGATATTATGATAGTATTTTCTAATTGACTAGTTTGAATTGAAAAATGGTCCACTTTATATATCTATTTTCCCTGAAAGTAATAATTTAGATATTTTACTCTCATTTTTCATGTATTTATTTTTTAACCCCTTCCCCACCTTTTTTTGGAGTCTTCTTGCAGCCCAAGCTGGCCTGGAACTCGCTATGTAGACCAGGCTGGCTTCGACTCACAGAGATCTGCCTGCCTCTGTCTCCTGAGTGCTGAGAGTAAAGGCATGTGCCACCACACCCAGCTCTTACCCTTTCTAGAGAGCTCCTTTGCTTTTTATATAGCTTCATAAAGATTGCATATTGGAAATTGTTCTTAACTAAATTAGTTTTTAACATATAATTTGTCAGTCAAATATTGTGTTTATAGTATTAACTTAAAAAAAAATCTTTCCCTGTAGTGCTTATAAAGAATTCTGATGCCTAAAACATCTTTTTTATTTCTTTTTTTGTTTTTTTTGCCAAAATTTTGAGTCTCATCTAGTATTCTGGGCCAGAATATTTACATAAATATTTACATAAATACCTGCATATATCTTACCATGCATTCATCCATCCATCTGTCCATCCTTCCATCCATCTGTCTAGAATTGTTGTTTTCTAGTTTTTACTTCCCTATTTCTTTCAACTTGCTTTGAAGAAATGCTCACTAACGTGGAGAGAGGAAAGAAAGCAAAATGACTCTGTAAGAAATGACTCAGAGTGGAGTGCTAAATGCTCCCCTAAAATGGCAATAGAGATGAAAATATCCCCCAAAGAGAAGGTGAAGCAGAAAGAAGGCACACCTAAAAAGTAAAACCACAAGGAACCTGAAATTCAGAGAAAGTCCACCTACGACCTTAACGGCAGCCTAGTACAATTCGAGAGAGGTGCTTTTCAGTCTCTGTTCACATATTTATTGAAATCATTTGCAACATTTCTAATTCTAATCTTTACCAATTCACTACATAAGAAACTATTTCATTAATCTAACATTTGAATTTATGGATTTAAAAAATTATTTTTGGCATTAAAGAAAATAATCTGTTCACTTTAATGATATAGTAGCAAATAAATAATCTCTCCTATATTTAACTAATATAAAGAAAGTTTGAATTATGAATTCCTATTTATTTCAAACAGTAAACACACATAACTTTGTGGGATGCTTTCTATGTAACATAATGTATCTTGAAGTAATAAAATGTTAAGCCTTCTAATAAAGTCAGTAGTTACATATAGCCTATTTCTCTGAGTAGGAATAATGGAAATATTTACCTAGTTTTATTCATTTACTCCTTTTGGAAAAATATATTTGCCAAGGGTATACTGTGAATGGTCTAACTAGGAAAATCATGGAGGTTGCTCACAGAAACAAGACCTGTTTCTTTGTGCCTGAAGCACGTATCTGAGTATTTCATTTCCTCTCTTACCCACGGTTGCTCCTCTGTAATTCCTCTCTGGCAACATTGAAATGTCTCCATCCATCCTCCCATCTTTCACCTTCCAGAACTGACAGCTCTTTGCCTCTCTTCGTTCATGCTCTGTGCTATATTTCCATTTCTAAATTAAAATAATGTTCTTATTAGATTTTCTACTATCTAATAAGGACTTTCTTCAAACATCTGCTTTCTTTCCAAGAGGATACACACATACACACACACACACACACACACACACACGCATGCACACATGCACACACACATGCACACACACATACACACAGTTTTCATTGTGTCTTAACTCATGCCTCTACTTGATGTTCAAAATAAATTCTAACTTTGACTCAGGGGGCAACTACTCCTGCTTAGTCTTTTCAAACCCTTCAATGTGCCTGGTTTGTGAAGTTCAGTATGAATAATTGCCTTTCCTATGGTTTTATCATAAAGCATTTTCCCTGTTCTTGTCCTTCATTAGGAAGCAAATTCTTTATTAGAAACACAATAATTTAAACTATAATGATTATATTAAGTTCTTCTTCATAACCCCATTATCAAGGCTGACATTTTAATAGGTATCATGTAAATATGTCTTTATCAACTTTATGTAAAAACTTAAAGGAGAACAAAAAAAATCCAGACATTGTAAAAGGCATCTCTTATTTTCCAAAAGCATTAAATAACCATATGACAGACACTGAACTCACAAGCAAGGTTTAGAGAAAATAACATTTTATGAAACTTGCTTCAGTGAATTATATTCAGAGACTCATGCCACGCCATTTAACCTCTTCTCTCAGAAACAAGCCCTTAGAAGGTCATTGCAACCTTAAATGATGTTTATTTTCTTTGGATTATGCTATAGCTTGACAGGAGCTATAAGAAACCACATGGTGAATGATGTGCCCCAGTAACTAGGTAACTAGTGTTCTAGTCTTCGTGATGCTGAGACAGTGCTTGACAGAGCTCCAAGGTTAGCTATGCTTTCCTGCTCTGTGCTAGGACAACGTGGCGGTGCTCCCTTATGCTCCAAAATGCCTAGAATTGATTTTCCTTAGGTAGTTCATGTCTCCTGGAAAAGAAAAACATATTGGGTTTTGAGGTTTTAAAGCCTAGCCCAACTCCCTGTTCTTCCTTGCCCGGTCTCCTTTGTGAAGAAGAAACGTGATCAACCCACTTTCTACTTCTGCTCTCTTGCTTTCCCTTCTTGTTGACAGTGTCTTTGTTGTCCTGATGGGTTCTATCACTCTGCATCTGTAGCCAAAATGAATCTTTTCTTCCCTAAGTTGCTTTTCTCAGAGTTTTTCTTCTTGTCTCCAACACTACTCACCAGAGTAGCACTGGCGGGCCTGGAACTGGCCGTGTAAACCAAACTGGCCTCAAACTCACAGAGATCTGCTCGCCTCTGCTTCCTGAGTGCTGAAATTAAAGGTGCCAGCCACCTGTGGCTCCTCAGAGTATTTTATCAAAGCAACAGAAAAGTAACCAATTCTGGTGGTTGACTGAGAATGTCTCCCATAGGCTCCAAATATTTGACCCTTTGGCCTCAGTTTGTAGTACTGTTTGCCAAGGTTTAGGAGGTGCGGCCTTGGTTGAAGAAGCATGTCACCATTTCTAGTTTCTCTTTCTTTCTGCTTCCTGTGCCTTCCGAAGTTGTGAGCTCTCAAATCCCTGCCCTGGCCACCTCCTGCCATGCTATCCACAACCCTCATGATGAACTCTTATCTTTTTAGCACCTTAAGCCGAATAAGCTCTTTCTTCTGTAAGTTACCTTGATCATTGTGTTTTATCACAATAGAAAGGTAACGGACACACCAATACAGTGTATTTGCTTGTTTTCACTCATGCAATTTAAATTAGTTACTATTAGTTAAATTAAGCATGTCAGAAGATTGCTGGACATCAATTTTTGCTATTAAAATGTATATTTCCAAACAATATTATAAGGACTTCTTTTTGGTCTATGGAAAGTTTTTAAATATTTTATTTCTTATTTTTTATGTGTATGAGTATATTGCCTGCATGTATGTGAATGCACCCGTGTCTTGCTATGCTGTGGAGGTCAGAAGAAGGTATCAGATTCCCCTGGAACTTGAATTAAGGATGATTCGTAGCCACCATGAGGGTGCTGGGAATCAAACCCGGGTCCTCTGTAAGAGCAGTCAGTGCTTTTAATCACTTAGCCATCTCTCCAGCCCCATTGGTCTATGGAAAAACTTTTTTAAAAAAAGCTAACATTAACATGTCAGGCAAATCATATCTTCATTCTTAATGTACGTTAAATGCATTAATTATTCATAGATTGCAACATCTGTTTTTGTAGATTTCATAAAGAAAAAATGGTTAACCTGGGTATGGTGGTGCACGATTTAATTCCAGCTCTCAGGATGCAGAGGCAGGCAGATTTCTGTGAGATAAAGGCCATCCTGGTCTACATTGCGAGTTCCAGGCCAGCTGGTGCTACAAGGTGACCCTCTCTCAGAAAAGAAAGCAAGAAAGCAGGAAGGAAGGAAGGAAGGAAGGAAGGAAGGAAGGAAGGAAGGAAGGAAGGAAGGAAGGAAGGGAGGGAGGGAGGGAGGGAGGGAGGAAGGAAGGAAGGAAGGAAGGAGAGAGAGAAAGGAAGAAAAAGGAAGAAAGAAAAATGGTTAAAAGCAATAATAATAATTTTCAAAAGTTTGCTCCAAAGGCCTTATTACAAAAGCTCTTATCTGTGAATTGACAAGACACATTTTGAGCAGGTTTTTTTCATCGTATCAAAAGGTGATAATTTATGTTATTCAGCACCCCAGGCTCTCATAAAGCTTCAGCTGTGAAAATACAGAAATCTTTGATGGCAGTAATATTCTCGTTCATTTTATATGCCCAGAACAGGATGAGGTAAAGATGGTTCAAAATAAACACTGTGTGATGAATTGAACAAGGAAAATAAGTTTCCAGTTTATTCTTTTATTCAAACATGATGAAAGGTATCCCACAATCCTGTGATGTCTTAAGAAAAGGTAAAGGAAAATGTCTCCATCATTTTACCAGGGAATTAACCATTCAGTAATAAAACTAATTGCCACTCAGCAGGTTACAGGTGAGACTTCCAGAAGGAATAATTAATTCAGAGAAATCTTACAGACATTTTAAAAGAACATGCCACAAAAATTACATGTAATAAGATTATAAAAAGGTAATACTAGTGTTTTATGGATAGATGAGACTACAAGGAGTTTTAGATATCTTGTAGCCCCATTTCAAGCCCCTGGAAGATTTATATTTAATTTGAACTGGCACATAAATTGAACATTGCTGAGAGGTAGAATTACGCTTTTGTGAAGATGGAAGGAGTGATGAATAATAATAATGATCACACTTTACATTTATGCGGCGTTATACACCATTTAATCTCCTTTTATATCTCTACCTCTGGAGCCAAATGCAAAGAGTTCATAATCTCAAAATTATGATCCAACTTTACCTTCCCCATACCGCATTGTGCAGCTTACCCACACATTACACTGTGTCTTTCTCCTGGAAACACCAGAAGCTCTTAATCCTGATGTAGTGCATGAGTCACAAGTCAAATCTGCAACTGAAATAAGGTGGTTTTATATTGAGTGGTACAGTAAAGGAAAACAAATAAATAAAATTTAACATTAAATAATGATGTAAGATAGTTAAAATGCATATATAATAATAATAATAATTAATAATAATAAAGATGATGCTTGAGGTCCTTATGGATGTTCCTGTTACCTCTTTGCATTGCCAGTGCCTGGATATGATGATAAGGATCCAAAATCAGGAAGAATGTGAGGTGGGAGAAATGAGAGACCCATGCTACTCTCCAGTTGTAAGAATTGATCATTTTAGCAATTTTATTTTGTGAATGGACAGAAAAGCATCCCATGCCTGTATCACACACAGCGTTCAAGACCACGAAGTATGTAGTACTTTGGATCACTAGCTCTGCATTCTGATGATGCCAAACACTGGTATACATTTACATATACATTCTAAGACTTCTTGAGCTTTGCTTTCCATATTGTCATTACTAATGATAGTGATATAAATTTGTTTAAAATACTCCTTTTCCAGCATTCTAGGTTATTCAATGATCTGAAATAATATATTTGAAGACACTGTGGATAAAATAGAAATCTCTACAAAAGTAAGGGAACTTCTTTTGCCACCAAAGTTGAAGTTCTCTTACAAATGTGACTGAGATAGATGGCAGTCATATTTCTTTAAAATAGATAATCAGGGACACTTACGATGTAAATTGATTTCCATTGTTTTCAGACAAAAATTTTGCACCATGCAAAATATATCTAGGAGATGGAAGTCAAAAGGTGGAGAGAGAACAGACTTCTATCTGAGCATGATGTTTACAAACAGGAGTATTTCTTCGTATGCTTCAAAACAATGCACCATTAAACCATAACAAGTACATACTCTTGGCGTGACAGAAAAAAAAAACACATGAAAAATGGCAAATAAAATGTAATTATTGAGAAAAAAAAAGCACACCAAATCCTAGTGAGTTCACATCCATGATTTTGCCAAAACTTTTTATTTGCATATAGGGAAAAAAAAAAAAAAACCCAAGACAGGGATATCTGGGGACAGTACAAGAGGATCCCATCAAAGAAACACCCAATCAAGAGATCTTGTCCAAGCAGATCTAAAAAATTCCTTATCCCAGGGACCATGCCAAGGCAGCTGGGTAGCAAATTGTACCACCTATGAGAAACCACTGAGCTTGAAAACCATATTTATTAACTTGGGTCTGAGTCCCTTCTCTCCTTGTGAAGAGACACATTATGGCACCACACTGAAAACACCTCCACCTCCTCAGGTAACAGTAGAGACCAGGAGAAACCACAGAGGTACCAAATTATAAACAATCACACAAAGGAAATACAGCAGGAATGAAGCTTTGAGGTCAGTATCAGCTTGATTTCCCTATGCTCTATGACTCAAGTATGTGGTGTCTTCAGCAATAGGGTCTTACTGTTAAGTTCTGAAGGTCAAGAGCAATTGCCACAGCCTGTTTTGCTTGCAAGTTGTGATGGCCAATCCTCGGTGTCAACTTGACTGAATCTGGGATTAACTGAAATGAAAGAGATCTTTTTGATCGGATCATCTGAAGCTGGAAGACACAACCTAAATGTGAGTGTTACCATCTGATGGCAGCTGGTATAAAAGGCCAAGGCAGAGGAGAACACCAGGCTTCTTGTGGCTTGCCTTCTCTCTCACTAGTGAGTTGGTCTTGCTGCTGTAGACTGAACACTAGCTGATCTTTTGGAATTTGTCAGACCTTCAGTGCCACATTGGGACTACTGAGACATCCAGCCTCATGGACTGAGCGACTATGGATTCTCAGCCTCTCCAGTGTGGTGCAGCCATTGCTGGACTACTCAGACTCTGTCCTGTGAGCTAAGCTGATAAATCTCTATACATATATATTCATTCTACTGGTTCTGTTTCTTTGGAGAACCCTGACTAATACAGATTGTGGTACCAGAAATGGGGTGGTTCTAGAGAAACAGAATTGAAAGGATGAATTTCTGTAATGGGCTTGTTGGTATTTGGAGCAGGCTCTGCAACTCAGAGTCTTCAGATAGCATGGAGAGCACTGAAAATTCGTAGTGTAGACTGTTTGAAACAATTATGGAGATAGACCTATCTGAATCTCCTAACTCAGCTCTTGTGAAGAGCAAGAAATTTAGTGACTCTATACATAAAACATTTGACAATTTGTGGAAAAATAATGATGCTGGCTGGTTACTTCTAGCATCTCTGGATAAAGTGATGAAGATAAACAATGAGCTTAATGATAAAATTGACAAGCTCCAGATTCGAATCAACATTTTAAATGTTTCCAAGTGTGCCCTGGAAGAGAATCTTCTCTCCAGCAGCCAGAGAGCTAAAGCTGCAGAAAATCAAGCTGGAGCCCTCATTATATGTTTGGCTGACCTACAACGCAAATTTAATTCCCAGCCTCGAATAAAGGTGAGGGCATTGATAGGAAAAGTTTGGAATCCTGACATGGGATGGAGATGTGTGGGAGAACCCTGAGGAGACTGAGGATTTTGAATCCTCAGACTCTGAGGAATTTGATTCACCTGATGAATTAATCTCCCCACCCTCAGCAGACCCACCCTCCCCACACTTGCCTGAGGCAACTAATCCCATTGAGGAAGCTAATCCCATTCAGCAAGACAAAGCTGATGTCCCTCAGGGCCCAGTTACCTATAACTAGACTCAAAGATAAGCAGGCCCCTAGAGGAGAGATAGAAAGTGTGGTCCATGAGGAGGTGGGCTACACCACTAAAAAACTTATTGAATTTGCTAATTCTTTCAAGCAGAAGTCTAATGAATATGTCTGGGAATGGATTTTAAGGGTATGGGATAATGGTGGAAGGAACATAAAATTGGATCGGGCTGAGTTTACTGACATGGGCCCCCAGACTAGAGATTCTAGTTTTAATATGGAAGCTCACACAGTTAAAAAGGGTGTTAAAAGTTTATTTGATTGGTTGACTGAGGTATTTATCAAAAGGTGGCCTACTGACAGAGAGCTGGAGATACCTGATATCCCTTGGCTTAGTGCTGATGAAGGGATTTTAAGGCTCAAGAAAATTGGTATGCTTGAGTGGATTCTCAGTGCAACACCAAATCCTCCACAATGGGAGGGCCCAAAGGACATGCCTTTTACTGATTTTATAAGATGGAAAGTACTGAGAGAGACACCAGAACGTTTAAAGAGCTTTGTGTTTTTGTTCTTTTCCTTATGCTGAATCTTACAGTTGGAGATGCTGCTGCTCAATTGCATAAATTAAATGTAAATATAATAGGTGTAACAGTGCCTCAGAGTAGGGGTCAGGTGGCAGTATTGTATTACCAAAGACAAGGTGAGCATACTTATTGTAATGGGTGGCAAAGGCAAAACAATACCTACAATGGCATGACTGGAATGGACCTGTGGTACTGGCTAATCAATCATGGTGTTTCCAGGGACCACATACATAAGAAGCCTTCTAAGATTTTATTTGATCTAAATAAGTAGAAAAGCTCTACGACGAATGGCAGGAAGTCAGCATTGGACCACAGCAATAGAGAATCTTGCTCAGTCAACCAATTTCCAGACTTGAGATAGTTTACAGGCCCAGAAGCCCTTTAATGAAGGGAAGGCCAGGTACCCTTGAGGAAGGACTTTGTCACAGTACCAAAGACTTATGCTGTTTGCCTCTTACCCATCCTTCCCCAGAGGGACCTGCGGCCTTTTACTAGAGTAACTGTACATTGGGGGAAAGGAAATAATCATACATTCCATGGCCTATTGGATACCAGTTCTGAGTTGACACTGACTCCAGGAGATTCTACAAAGCATTGTGGCCCTTCAGTTGAAGTAGGGGCTTATGGAGGTCAGGTGATAAATGGAGTTTTGGCTGAAGTCCAACTGACAGAGGGTCCAGTGGATCCCCGAACTCATCCTGTGGTTATTTCCCCAGTACCAGAATGTATAATTGGGATAGATATATAGGATTTGGCAGAGTCCTCACATTGGTTCCCTGACTGGTGGAGTGAGGGCTATTATGGTTGGAAAAGCCAAATGGAAACCACCAGAATTGCTTCTGCCAGGGAAAATAGTGAACCAAAAACAGTATTGCATCCCTGGAGGGACTGCAGAAATTAGTGCTACCATCAAGGATTTGAAAGGTGCAGGGGTGGTGTCTTAGTTTGTTCTTCATTCCTGTGACAAAACACTCTGACCAACACCAACCTGGGGAGGAAAGTGTTTACTTATCTTACATCTTCCAGGTTGCAGTTCATCAGGGAGCCCAAGGTAGGAACTCAGGGCAGGAACCTGGAAGCAGGAACTGGAGCACAGGCCATGGAGGAATGCTGCTTACTGGCTTGCTCCTCTGGCCCCTGCTCAGCCTGCTTTCTTATGCAACATAGGCCTACCTGCCCAGGGATGGCACCACCCACAGTGAGTTGGGCCCTCCCACATCACTTTTCAAGAAATTGCCCCTCAGACATGGCCACAGGCCAGTCCAATAGAGGAAATTCCCTAATTGAGGTTCCCTCAACCCAGGTGTCTCAAGTTGACACTAAAGCTATGCAGCACAGGTGGTGATTCCCACCACATCTCCTTTTAACTCTCCTATTTGGCCTGTGCAGAAGACAGATGGGTCATGGAGAATGACAGTTGACTATTGAAAACTTAATCAAGTAGTGACTCCAGTTAAAGCTGCTTTACCAGATGTTATTTCCTTACTTGAGCAGATTAATACATCTCCTGGTACCTGGTATGCAGCTATTGATTTGGCAAATGCTTTCTTCTCAATACCAGTTCATAAAGACCACCAGAAGCAATTTTCTTTCAATATGCCTTTACTATCCTGCCTCAAGGGTATATTAACTCTTCAGCATTGTGCCATAACTTAGTTCAAAGGGATCTTGATTGCCTAACACTTCCACAAAATATCACACTGGTCCACTATATTGATGATGTTATGCTGATTAGATCCAGTGAGGAGGAGGTAGCAGACAGTCTGGACTTGTTGGTTAAGCATATGCGCATGAGAGGATGGGAAATAAATCCAACCAAAATTCAAGGGCCTTCTACCTCAGTGAAATTTCTAGGAGTTCAGTGGTGTGGAGTATGCAGAGACATTCCTTCTAAGGTGAAGAATAAGTTGTTGCATTTGGCCCCTCCCTCCACCAGGAAAGAAGCACAATGTTTGGTGGGCCTCTTTGGATTCTGGAGGTAGCACATTCCTCATCTGGGTGTGTTACTATGACATATATATCAAGTGACTTGGAAGACAGCTTCCTTTGAGTGGGGCCTGGAACAGTAAAGGGCCCTTCAACAGGTCCAGGCTGCTTTGCAAGCTGCTCTGCCCCTTGGGCCATATGATCCAGCAGAACCGATGGTGCTTGAGGTATCAGTGGCAGATAAAGATGCTGCTTAGAGTCTCTGGCAGGCCCCCATAGGGGAATCATAGCGGAGCCATTGGGATTTTGGAGTAAGGCTTTACCTTCATCTGCGGACAACTATTCTCCCTTTGAGAGACACCTTTTAGCCTGCTATTGAGCCTTAGTGGAAACTGAATATTTGACAACCGGCCAACAAGTCACCATGCGACTGGAGCTGCCCATCATGATCTGGGTGTTATCTGACCCTTCAAACCATAAAGTAGGCCATGCACAGCAACAATCCATTATCAAATGGAAGTGGTATATATGTGATTGGGCTTGAGCAGGCCTGGAGGGCACAAGCAAGTTACATGAAAGAAGTTGCCCAAATGCCTATGGTTCCTACTCCTGTTACGTACAATGCCTCCTGTTCTCAAGCATGCACCTATGGCTTCATGGGGTGTGCTCTATGATCAGTTAACTGAGGAAGAGGAGACTAGGGCTTGGTTTACAGATGGTTCTGCAAGCTATGCAGGCACTACTCAGAAGTGGACAGCTGTGGCATTACAGCCAATTTCTGGAACAACCCTGAAGGACACTGGGGAAGGAAAGTCTTCACAGTGGGCAGAACTTCGGGCAGTGCACATGGTCATACATTTTTCTTGGAAGGAGAAATGGCCAGAAGTGCAGTTATATACTGATTCATGGGCTGTAGCCAGTGGTTTGGCTAGATGGTCAGGGACTTGGAAGGAGCATGATTGGAAAATTGGTGAGAAAGACATTTGGGGAAGAAGTATGTGGATAGATCTCTCCAAGTAGGCAAAGGATATGAACATACTTTGTCTCATGTAAATGCTCAGCAAAAAGTGGCTTCAGCAGATGAGTTCAATAATCAAGTAGACTGGATGACCCACTCTGTGGATTGTTGGCCTCTTTCTTCAGCTATCCCTATCATTGCTCAATGGGCCCATGAACAAAGTGGCCATGGTGGCAGAGATGGAGGTTATGCATGGGCTTGACAGCATGGACTCCCATTCATGAAAGCTGACCTGGCTACAGCTGCTGCTGAGTGCCAGATCTGCCAACAGCAGAAACCAACACTGAGCCCCCATATAGCACTGCTCCCCATGGTGACTAGCCTGCAACCTGGTTACAGGTTGACTACATTGGACCACTTCCATCTTGGAGGGGACAGCGTTTTATCCTGACAGGAATAGACACTTATTCTGGTTATGGATTTACCTTTCCTGCATGTAATGCTTCTGCCAAAACTACTATCCAGGAAATTACAGAATGCCTTATCCACTATGATGGTATTCTGCACAGCATCGCTTCTGACCAGGGAACTCAGTTCACAGCCAAAAGAGTGTGACAGTGGGCCCATGGTCATGGAATCCACTGGTCTTACCATGCTCCCCACCATCCTGAAGCAGCTGGCTTGATAGAATGATGGAATGGTCTCTTAAAGACCCAGTTAAAGTGCCAATTAGGTGGCAATAGCCTGGAGGGCTGGGGCAGGGTCCTCCAGAAGTCAGTGTATGCTTTGAATCAGCATCCAATATACGGTACAATTTCTCCTATAGCCAGGATTCATGGGTCCAGGAATCAAGGGGTGGAAGTGGGAATGAGTCCACTCACTATCATCCCTGGTGGCCCACTAAGAAAATTTTTGCTTCCTGTACCCTCAACTTTGCACTCTACTGGCTTAGATGTTTTTGTTCCAGAGGAGGGAGTGCTTCTGCCAGGAGAGACAACAAACATTCCATTGAACTGGAAGCTAAGACTTCTCTCTCGCCACTTTGGGCTTCTGATGCCCTTAAGTCAGCAGGCTAAGAAAGGAATAACAGTATTAGGAGGGGTGATTGACCCAGAGTACCAGGGGGAAATTGGACTGGTTCTCCACAATGGAGGTAATGAAGATTATATCTGGAAGGCAGGAGATTCCTTAGGGAAACTTATGGTGTTACCATGTCCTGTGATTAAGGTCAATGGGAATCTGTAACAACGCAATCCAGACAGGACAACAAATGGCCCAGACCCTTCAGGGCTGAAAGTATGTGTCACTCCTCCAGGGAAAGAGCCAAGACCTGCAGAGGTGCTTGCTGAGGTGGAGGAAATACAGAATGGGTAGTAGAGGAAGGTAGTTACAAATATCAACTTGGGCCACGTGACCAGTTGCAGAAACATGGATTGTGATTGACATGAGTATTTTTGCCCATTTGGTTAAGAATATGTGTTCATGTATACACATATGTTAAGCAGATATTTGAGTTATTGTTTTTTGAATGTGTAATTGAGATAAGTGTTAAATGGTTGTTGTGAACCTATATGATTATATTGGGTTATGAGACACTAAAGGACTAAGCTTTTCTCGAAGACCTTATCACATACTCTAAGATATATAATGCATTGTTCATTGTATGATGGGATAGTTATATCATGTTAGGTGAAATTATGACCACAACATTGATTTCATTTGAAAATTAAGCATGATTTAGAGAGGTGCTATTGGGTGTCAAGTTGACAAGGGGTGGACTTGTGATGACTAATCCTGGGTGTCAATTTGACTGGATCTGGGATTAACTGAAATGAAAGAGATCTTCTTGATTGGATCATCTGAAGCTGGAAGACACACCCTAAATGTGGGTGTTACCTTCTGATGGCAGCCCATATAAAAGGCCAAGGCAGAGGAGAACACCAGGCTTCTTGCTGCTTGCCTTCTGTCTCGCTGGTGAGTTCATCTTGCTGCTGTAGACTGAAGACTAGCTGATCTTCTGGAATTTGTCAGACCTTCAGTGCCAGATTGGGACTATTGAGACATCCAGCCTTGTGGACTGAGTGACTACAGATTCTCAGGCTCTCCAGTGTGATGCAGCCATTGTTGCACTACTCAGACTCTATCCTATGAGCTAAGCTGATAAATCTCTCTCTATATATATTCATTTTACCAGTTCTGTTTCTTTGGTGAACCCTGACTAATACACAGGCCTATGGGAACCCATTGGCCAACAAGTCCAAAAGAAGTGACCCATTCTTGTCATTGTGTTTATTATTACTTTGTGGTGTCTAATAGGGGCATTGGCATACTATTATAGTGTAACTCAATGAAACTCTTTATGAATGTATATCGTATATATTTCAGGAAGCTTGTCTATAGTGATAGGTTTGCATTAATCAGTTTCAACAGGCCTTTGGTGTTAGTTATTCCTCCCTGTATTCTTTCCTCTATCCTGCTTACCCACTCCCCACCCCATTTACCCTCCCTGTTCCATTATTCCATTGTCCCCCTTTATATCACTGCATTTTATTTCCCCTCCCTTGAAATCCCCTTGCTTCCAGCCCCTTACAATTTTTTTCACTCCTATGGTTATTCCATATTGAACACATATCTGAAGATTCAAAGTTACCCTCCATAAATGAGAGAAAACATGCAACTTTCATCTTTCTTGTTCTGGGTTACCTCACTCAGAATGACTGTTTCCACCTCCATCCATTGACCAAGAAACTTTATCCCTAGTGACTTGATGGCTTAGTACTGAAAGGTGCTATGGAAAATGCCAAAGGATAAAAGTAATCATCATTCTTATCCAAATGTGAACAGTTGAGCTACAGTATGACTAGCCTGGCAAGATATGGCCACTGATGCAATAGTGACATGGATGTCATGGAAGGAACCAGTTACTTTATGATTGGATTCAATGCCTGCCGCATAAGTTGGAACCCATGCCTGGCACTGTTATTGGGGCCAAAAACATGTGACTAGACAGGTAACATGTCATAGGAGAGAATCTCCTACTCTTATTCTGCTAAATGGACAAAATATTAAACTGAATTTTAATGAATTATTATTATACCCATAGATTAGTTCCTCTCTCAAATCTCATCAAAGAAGCTTCTTTTTGCAACAGATGACAATACAGAGACTCATAACTGGCTAACATGCAGAAAATAAGAGACTGAAGAATGCTCAGCCCTAAATGGGGCATCTATATTATACCTCCTCCTCCCAAGGCTCAGGGATCATTGTGGAAGATGGGGAGGAAAGACTGTAAGAGCCAAAGGTGGTGGGGGATTCCAAATACTGTTTTCAGGATGCAACAGAACAGGTGTACATATAAACTCATAGTTGTTTGAAATTATGCGTACTACCTACCCAAACTAAAGCAAGACAAAATCCCAGCTCGTAGGGGGAAAGGTAGGAAATGAAACCTGCCCCCCGACCCCGTCCCTGGCTCTTGGGAATTGATAGCTACTAGGAGAGTTAGTTTGTTTAAAAGGTGTGACCCCTGGTAGAAAGATGAAAGATCAGTAAAAGCCTCACACTCAAGAGTTTATGGGCAGCACAAATTATATTTGTTCAGTTTAAAAAGAAAAATGAGACACAAAGTTGAGTGAGTAGCAGGGGATGGATATGGGAGTAGTTGGAGGAGATGGATATAATCAAAATACAATGTGTGAATTTCTCAAAGAATTAATAAAAATTTAATTAAAAATAATGCTACAGATGTCTAAAACTTAAACTGTAACTAAAATTAAATCCCATAAAAGTTATCTAGTGCAACATGTTCCTGAGCAAAACAGGAAAATATTCTGTCAATTTATTTTATTATTATTTTTTATTGAATTTTTGTGTATTTCATACTTAAAATCATCTTTATACCCTCTTCACCCTTCCCCTTTGGCTCCTCCCATAGGACCCCCGACTGGAGTCCATGCATTCTGTCATTTGTCTTAAGGCTTATTATGTAAAGTTAGTGTCCCTAGATGTCCCTCAGTGCAGGTTCAACCACTGGGGTTTGGTCAGCCTATCTAGAGTCTCTACCTAAAGAAGATCTGCTCTTCCTCACCCAGCAGTAATCAGCTGCCAATAATTCTTCCACTGAGATTGGGGCTTGAATTTCATTTCCACAGTTCTGTGCTTGGTTTTTGTATATCTAAGTTTGCATGAGTCTTGTGCATGCTGACACCATTGCTGTAGGTTTGCATAAGGGTCCCAGGCACCTGTAGGGCTATTACCATATGGTCATGCACTTTTCCCCTGACTCTTACAATCTTATCGCCCCTCTTCTGTAATGGTCCCTGAACCCTGGGAGGGTGGACCTCAATATAGGCATCCTTTCCAAGGATCCACACTCTGCCGACTCTAATTCTCTGCATTTTGGCCATTTGTGGGCTTCTGTGTTCCTGGTCCTCTGTTGCATGAAGGAGCTTCATTGATGAGAACTGAAAGATATGGTAGTGTTCTCTACTTCCCTTGTTCTATGTTCCCTGAGTCTTAGGTGTAGAGGTTGCATCCTAGATGCACCCCTTAGGCTTGGGAAATTTACAGAAAGTCTGTGTATGACCAGTGGTGTAACTCTGAAATAATCTCTATAGAAAAGGAAACTACTTTGATGGGTCATGACTGGGATACTCATTTATAAGAATTTGGTGTGAGCATCCACAAATGAGGGAGAACATATGTCTTTTTGTTTTTCTGAGTCTGTATTACTTCACTTAGTATAATGGTTTCTAGATCCATTCATTTACCTTCAAACCTCATTATTTCATCTTTCTTTACTGCTGAGTAGAACTCCATTGTGTAAACGCATCACATTTTTTGTTAACCACTTGTCAGTTGAGGGACACTTAGGTTGCTTCCATCTCGTAGCTATTGTGAAAAGAGCAACGACAAACATGGTTGTACAAGTGTCTCTACAATAGGATGAGTCCTTTGGGTATATGCCAAGGAGTGGTATAAATGGGTCCTATGGCAGGTTCATTTTGAGGTTTTTAAGAGTTCTCCACACTGCTTTCAATAGGGGTTGCACAAGTTTGAAATTCCACCAGCAGTGAATGAGCATTCCCCTTTCTCCACATCCTCTCCAGCATTTGGTATCATTTCTTCTCTTGATCTTAGCCAGTCTGACTGGAATAAGGTGAAATCTTAAGGTGGTTTTAATTTGTATTTCCCTAATTACTAACAATGTTGAACACTTTTTAAGATGTTTCTTAGACATCTTTATTTTTTACTTTGAGAACTTTCTGTTTAGATCTTTATCCCATCTTTTAATTGGGTCATTTGTTTTCTTGATTCCTTTGTTTTTGAGTTCTTTTTATATTATGAATGTTAAACCTGTCAGATGTGTCACTGGTGAAGATTTTTTTCCCACTCTGTGGGCTTTCTCTTAGCTTTCTTGATTGTTTCATTTGCTGTACAGAAGCTTTTTAGTTTAATGAGGTCCCACTTGTTGATTGTTGATCTTAATTCCTAGTTAACAACACCTGGGCAACTGGTGTCTGATTTAGAAAGTCCTTTCCTACATCTATATCTTGTAGTTTACTGCCAATTTTTTCTTCTAATAGTTTCAGAGTTTCCAGTCTGACATTGAGGTCTTTGATCTATTTGAAGTTTATTTTTGTGCAAGGTGAAAGATAAGGATCTAGTTTCATTCTTCTATAGGTAGAAATCCGGTTTTGCCAGCACCATTTGTTGAAGAAGCTATCTTTCCGCCATTGTGTGTTCTTGACATCTTTATCAAACATCAAGTGGCTGAAATTGTGTGTACTCAGGTTTGGGTCTTCAATGATGTTGCATTGATCTAAGTATCTATTTTTGTGCTAGTACCATTCTTTTTTTATGACTATAGCTCTATAGTATAGTTTCGGTTCTGGTATAGTAATTTCCCGCAATGTTGTTCTTTGTGCTCAAGATTTCATTGGCTTCCCAGGGACTTTTGTGCTTTCATAAAAATTTAAGGATTTTTTTTTCTAATTCTTTTAGGTGTGTCATGGGGATTTTTATCGGGATTGCATTGAATCTATATATTGCTTTTGGTAGAATAGTCATTTCCACAATATTAATTCTTCCAATCCATGGGCATGGGGGTCCTTTCATCTTCTGGTGTTTTCCTTAATCTCTTCCTTTAATGATTTAAAATTATCACTGTAGAGATGCTTTTGCCAAGGTCTATTCCAAGATATTTTATCTTTTTGAGGCTATTGTGAACGGCAGAGTTTCCCTGAACCTTTTCTCTGATTGCTTCTTATTGGTATATAGAAAGGCTACTGAATTTTGTAGATTCATTTTGTAACCTGCCACTTTCCTGAAAGTGTTGATCAGTTCTAGGAGTTTTCTTGGAGAATTTTTGAGATCTCTTAGGTATAGTATCATTTCATCTGCTAAAAGGGATAATTTGACCTCTTCTTTTCTAATTAGTACTCCTTTAATTCCTTCTAGCAAGAGTTTCAAGCACAATATTGAAAAGAGCATCCTTGACTGGTTCCTGATTTTAATGGAAATGCTTCCAGATTTTTTCTCCATTTAGAATGATGTTGGTTGTGGATTTGTTGTATATAGCTTTAATTATGTTGGGGTGTGTTCCCTCCAGTCCAATTCCCATTAGTACTTTTACGAATACATACTGAATTTTGTCGAAAGCCTTTTCTGCATCTAGCCATTTTTTTTTTATTTTTTATGTAATGAGAACCTAGGGCCTTCTAATATAAAGCATATGTTCAAGTTACATTTAAAAATGCCATAACTGACTCAAGGAAATCATAACTCAATTGAGACACAAAAGACAGCCAATGACATCATCAGCATACAAATCAAATCTTGGAATTATCTGACAAGGATTTTAAAGTAGCCCCCATAAACTATTTCTATAATAAATAGTAACTCCCAATTTCTTCTGAAGCAACTTATTGTTTAGGAGAGTTTCAGGTTTTCAGAAATATCACACAGATAATGCAGAGGATTCTGGCATGTGTACATGCTGCTTCAGAATTGCTTATGGTGTTCATTAGCATCATCCATTAATCAGAACTAGACAAAGATGTACATTATGACCAAGTAGAACCCATACTTAATTATATTGCTTCACTATTTCTTTTGTAAATATTTT
>NW_008340785.1:1115704-1125920 GCF_000622305.1 Nannospalax galili
TATATATATGAGTGTGCCTGCATACATTTAAGTGCACCCATGTTGTGCAGTGCTTGTGGATGTCAGAACAGGACGTTGAATTCCTTGGAACTGAAGTTATGGATGGTTGTTAGCTGCCATGTGGATTCTGGAAATCAAACCCTGTTCCTCTGTAAGAACAGCCAGTGCTCTTAACCACCGAGCCATCTCCCCAACCCTGATGCTTTACTATCTCTAAACCTCTTCTTTTCTTTCTGTTTTATGATCCCATGCCAGATATCATATCATGTTCATCCCTAACGTTATTCTATTTGACTTTTGATTTCTTGGATATTCCTTGCTTTTCATGACCATCAAAGTTTTGAAGAGCTCTAGTGAGATATTTTATATATTTCTCTGATATAAACTTTAATCCTTTCCTTCTGAGTAAAATGGGCATATGAGTTTGGGGGAAGGACACATGAACTCTCAAAAGTACCATTTTTATCTTAGCAAGTTCAGACGGTAAATATGACATCACTGGCAATGTTAGGCACGGTCACCTGTGTTAGACCACTCACTATAAAGTTGCTTTCTTCTCTTCCTCTTTTGTTTCCCCATAATTTAGTCAGAACATGCAATCATTAACAGAGTAGCAGTTTTGTTCCTCTTCTGTGGAATTTTAATAATTGGGAGTTTTTTCTACAGATTTTTCTTTCCCATTTATTGATTACAATAATTTATTTGCATAGTAGATATGTATTGCATTTTTAAAATACTTTGTCTTATCACCAGATAACCTTCCTTTTGTAGCAAGTGGTGATTAGTACACATATGTAAAATTCATCATTGTGCAGAGAATAAAATCTCTCCCTCACAAGGCTAGGGGATCATTATTGTAGAAGAAAGCGTGCAAAGATGTAAGAACTAGGGGTGGTAGATGACCACAAGGAAATGGGTTTTCAGACAGCTGGGCAGTTACTCATGTGAACTCACAGCAATGGTGATAGTATGCAACTCCCACATAAGCTCAAATCAGTCAAAGTCTCAGAATAAATCTGAGGAAGAAAGAAACCCCATCCCTACTTGAGGAAGTATTGCACAGCTAATGGCTACTGGAAGAGAGACAATCAGTTTCATTTAAGGGTATGACTCTTCATAGGTTAACCAGGTTCCAGTGGATGGACCCATATATATGACTCTGTATGATGTGATGTGATGTGATGTGTGTATATGTATGTGTGTGTGTTTACATTTTAAGTATGTGAAATTGGCCCAGGGGTAGTAAGGGCATTACAGGTAGGGGAGGAAATCTGAATACAATCAAAATATATTTATGAAGGACTGGAGAGATGGCTCAGCAGTCAAGAGCTCTGGCTGCTCTTGCAAAGGACACAGGTTCAGTTCCCAGCACCCACATGAAGGCTAAAAACCATCTGTAACTACAGCACCAGGGGATCCAACCCTGTCTTCTAACCTCCATTGGCATTGAATGACAGGGTTGCATTTACATATATGTGGGCAATACACTCATACACATAACATAAAAATAATATATATGTAAAATTCTAAAAAGTTCAATAAAAAAATATTTTGTGACTGCATCTTGATTCTCCAGCAGCCTCAACAGTTCCCCCATACTTGGTTCCCCTTTTCGCCTTGGGCCCAAACTCAGACTTGCTCTTCCTCCACTGACCTCTGGACTCACTTTCTAAGGCAGGCTGGCTTAATTTTCTAGGCAGTTTGTTAGACACCCCACAGGATTTTCCACCCTATATGCTGTCCCTAGCCCACATTGTCCCGGGCCTCCTGATATGATTGCCCCAGAACTGGTGACTACTCTGGTAAGTCAGATCCCCCACCACTGTGACTTGATTCCTCTTAGTAACTCCACTCTTTCCCCTTGTAGCCTTGGGCCCAGGCCTGCTTCTATTTTTCTGCCTGAGCTCTCTGGGCTAGCTTCCCAAATGAGCCTAGTTTAATCATCTAGGGTAGTTTTTAGACTCTCCACAGGCTGTCACCACCACCTCCTTGTCCCTAGTTTCCTGATCTGCCTGCCATAGACCTGCCTACTAATTTGGTAAGTCAGATCCCAACCACTGTGTCTTGATTTCCCTGCAGCCTGAGAAGTTCCACTCTTTCCCTATACTATGTCCCCTTTCTAGCCTTGGGCCCAAGGCCTTCTCCTGCTCTTTCTGCCCCAGATGTCTGGACTACTGTCTTAGTCCAAACCTGCCAACTGCATCCTGATCACGTGCACCCAGACTAGCTCAATTCTATAACTTCACCTATTAGATCCTCCACAGGCTGTCATACCTGCATCTTGCCCTTGGGCTCCCTCCTCATCTGCCTACCACAGACCTGCCTACTGCCCAGACAAACCTACCACCCTGGGAGAACCTGAAACACACATGAACTACCTTTCCATACCTAACCAAACAGCAACTAAACTACTTCAACAATATAAACAGAACCAAAATTCAACTAAGCAAAGGCAGAATAGAATTTCCTATAGAACACACACCAGAAAAAGGCAATTGCCCAAATGGCAATGCAAAAATAATAATAATAATTAATAATAATAAAAAGGAAAAGACTATTTCCCAACAAACTGACTAGTCCTACTGAAGTATAATGAGAATCACCCTGAGAACACTATGACAAAGAATTTAAAAGAACAATAAAAAATGTGATCAAAGAACTTGAAGAAAACAGAGATAAGACAAAGAACTCAGAAAATAGGTATAAACTTGTGACAGAAGATCAAGGAAGCACAATTTTGTGGTTTAATAAAATAACAAAAAACAATTCAGGACTGGAAAAGTGCATTCACAAAAGAAATAGAAATATTGAAGAAAACCCAAGTTGAAATGAAGAAGTGATTAAAAAACTCAAGAAGTCTATAAGAAATGAGAGGAGAAAGCCTCACAAACAGATTGAATGGAATGGAAAACAGAATATAAGAGACCAAAAAACAAAGTTAAAGAATGAATTCTTCAGGCAAAGGCTATATATTATTTTAAAATATAAGAATGTTTCATGAGCACTGAATAGAAAGTATATTCTTTGGTGCTTGGGTGGAATATTTGGTAGATGTCTGTTAGGTCCATTTGATGTATGGTATTGCTTAATTCATATGTCTTTCTGTTAATTCCCTGTCCTGTTGACCTATCTAGTAGAGACAGTGGGGTATTTAAGTCCCCTACTATTAATTAGTTGGGATTAATCTGGGTCTTAAAGTCCTGTAGTACTGTTTTTATGAAGTTGGAGGCATTGGAGTTTGATGAATACGTATTCACGATTGTAATATCTTCTTGATCAATTGTTCCTTTGATCAGAATGAAGTAGCTCTCTTTATCTCTTCCAATTAGCTTTAATTTGAAGTCTATTTTGTCAGATATTAGAATTGTAATACCTGCTGTTTTCTTAGTACCATTCTCTTGAAATATTTTTTTTCTTAATCCATTCAACTAGTCTGTGTCTTTTGACTGGAGAGCTCAGTTCATTGATATTTAAAGTTTTAATGAAAGATGTGTGTTGATTCCTGTCATTTTATTTCTGTTTGCATTCTTGGTGTGATGGTGCACTTCCATAGTTATGACTTCATTAAGTTTCTTTCTTTTACCCTTTTGGTATAGTCATTCCTTTCTTCTGATCTTTGTATTGCTTTAAGAAACCTCTGAAGGGTTGGATTTGTGGACATGAATTCTTTCAGCCTACTTATGTTATGGAAGATTTTTCTTGCCCCTTCAACTATAATAGACATTTTAGCTGGATAAAGTAATCTGGGTTGGCATCTGTGGTCATTTAGAACTGGGAATACTTTGGTCCAGGCTCTTCTGGCTTTCATCATTTGCACTGAAAAGTCAGCTGTAATTATGATGGGTTTTCCTTTATATATGACTTGTTTTCTTTTTCAGCTTTCAGTATTCTCTCTTTGTTCTGTATGTTTAGTGTTTCTGCCATGATGTGCCATAGAAAGTTTCTTTTCTGGTCCTATTTGTTGTTCTATGTGCTTCTTTTTATTTCATGGGCATGTCTTTCTTTTATTTTGGGAAATTTCATCTAAAATTCTGTTGATGACCTGGTCAATACCATTATCCTGAGATTTTTTTTTTTTACTTCCTTTATGCCTATGATGCGTAAGTTTGGTCTTTTTATGGTGTACAAAATACCTGCATATTCCATTCCTATGTTTTCTTAAATTTTTCATAATCTTTGCTTGAGTGTTCTAATTCTGGACATATGGGAAACCAAATCTACACATAATAGGCGTACAGGAAAGAGAAGTATCTCAGGTCAATGACCTTGATCTCCACCAGGATTACAGAAGAAAACTTCCCTAAATTAAGGAAAGATATACCTATACAGATAAAAGAAACACATAGAACACCAATATTACAGGATCAGATCAAAAACTCCGCACAGCATATCACAGTAAAAACAGTAAATTTACAGAACTAGAGAGGGTACTGAAAGCTTCTAGAGATAAGCAACACATTGTGTATAAAGGAAAGCCCATCAGAATTAAAGCTGACTTTTTAATGAAAACTATGAAAACAAGACTAGCCTGGACCGAAGTATTCCCAGTTCTAAATGACCATGGATACCAACAAAGAATACTTTACCCAGCAAAGCTATTTATCATAATCAAAGGGGAATGGAAAATTTTCCATCACATGAATAAGCTGAAAGAATTCATGTCCAATTAAACTAGTCATACACAGAATACTTGAAGCAATACAAACCAACAAAGATAGTAGTGTTTATGCTCAAGAGGGTACAGAAAGAAAATCATGGAAGCTATAATCATGGAAACATAAATTAGGACCAAGAATACAAATGAAAATGAGAGTAACCAATACACATCTTTCAATAATAACTCTAAATATCAATGACCTCACCCTAACAGTCGAAAGACACAGGCTAGTGAAATAGAAAAAGAAATAAAATACATCTTTTTGTGTCTTCAAGAAACTCATCTCATCTTCAAGGATAGGCACTACCTGAGGGTGAAAGAACAGAAAAAATATTCCAAGCAAATGGCACTAAGAAGCAAGCAGATGTTACAATGTTATATATGACAAAGCAGACTTCAAATTAAAACTAATCAGAAGAGATAAAGGGGGTCACTGCATTCTAATCAAAGAAACAATTGACCAAGAAGATTCCTGAATATATATATGCCACTCTCATGCATCGATTTCATAAAAACACTACTACAGGACTATAAAACACAGATTAATCCCAACTCAGTAATAGTAGATGATTTCAATACTCCACTATCTCCGATAGACAGATCAACTGGACAAAGAATAAACAAAGAGACATCTGAATTCAGGACATCATGGACCCACCTAAACACTTTCTACTCAAGAACCCATGCAAGTTTGTCTAAAACTGACCACATAGTGAGACACAAAACAAACCTCAACAAATACAAAAAATGAAATAATTCAATCCAGTCTCTCAGATCACAATGCAATAAAGCTTATAATCAACATCAAAAGAAGCTCTAGTAACACAAACTCATGGAAATTAAACAACATGCTCCTGAATGATGAATGGACCAAAGAAGAAATTAAGAAATAAATAAAAGTATTCATGAAATTAACTGAAAATTATAACACAACATGAAAAAAGAAAACCTCTGGGACACTTTAAATCAGTCCTAAGTGCCTACATTAAAAAAAAATCAGAAAGTGCATATAAATGTCTTAAAAATACAACTCAAGATTCTAGAAATGCAAGAACAAACTAAACTAAAACACAGTAAAAAAAGAAGAATAAAACAAGAAATAAATGAAATAGAAAAAAAAGGACATCAAAAGACTCAATGAATCTAAGAGCAGGTGGTGTGAAAGGTAAGCAAGATAGACAGACCCTTAGTCCAGTGAACCAAAAGAAAGAAAGAGCAAATAAATCCAAATCAACAAAATTAGAAAGGAAATGGGAAACATCCCAGCAGATACCAAAAATATCCAGAATATTATGAGAGAATATTTAAAAAACCTATACTTTATTAAATTTTAAAATCTAAAAGAAATGGATGAATTTCTAAATTCATGGAAACCACCAAAGTTAAACTAAAAAAGATCAATTTAAACAGGCCCATAACAAACAAGGAAATTGAAACAGCAATCCAAAACCTCTCAACTAAAATAAGCTCAGGCCCAGATGGATTAACAGCAGAATTCTACCAGACATTCAAAGAAGATCTACAAACAAAACTTCTTACATTATTTAAAAAGTCAGAAAAAGCGGGAGAGCTCCCAAACTCCTCACATTAACCCATTATCACTCTTAAACAAATACCAGGTAAAGACACAACCAAAGAGAAAAATATAAGTCCGTATCCTTAATGAACATAAACAGAAATATTCTGAACAAAATACTGGAAAACCGCGTACAGTCACACATAAAATTAATCATCCACCATAGTCAAGTTAGATTTATTCCACATAAGCAAGGATAATTCACTGTATGTGTTAAATGAAATAAATCATATAAATAGACTTAAAGAAAAAAAATCACATGGTCATCTCAATAGGTACAGAAAAGGCCTTTGATAAATTTCAACACACATTCATGTTAAAAGTCCTAGAGGGAGCCTGACTGGAGGGAGCACACATCAACAAAATTAAAACTATATAAAGCAAACTCACAGCCAACATCATTCTAAATGGAGAAAAGCTGGAAACATTCCCATTAAATTAAAAAATCAGACAAAGCTCCACTCCTTTTCAATGATGTAGTGCTTAAAAACCTTTCTAGAGAAATAAGACAGGAGAAGGAAATTAAGGAAGTACTGATCAGAAAAGAAGAGGTCAAATTGTCAGTATTTGCAGATGATAATATGATATTATATATAAGAGATCCTAAAAAGTCCACCAGAAAACTGTAAGAAACTATCAATACTTTCAGGAAAGTGTCAGGTTACAAAATCAAGTTACAAAAATCAGTAGCCTTTCTATATACCAATAACAAACAATCAGAAAAAGCGTTCATGGGAACCCTATAATTCACTATAGCCTCAAAAAACCCCCAAATATCTAGGAATAAATCTGACCAAAGATATTAAAGATCTCTACAACGAAAATTTAAAATCTTTACAGAAAGAGATAGAGGAAGACACCAGGAAATGGAAGGACCTACCATGCTCATGGATTGGTAGAATTAATATTGTGAAAATAACAATCCTATCAAAAGCAACCTGTACATTCAGTGCAATGCCAAAATCTTCATGACATTCTTCAGAGAGATAGAAAAAAATCCTAACATTATATGGAATCACGAAAGACCCCAGATAACCAAAACAATCTTGGAAAAAAGAACAATACTGATGGGATCACCATACCAGACTATATTATATCTCAAACTATATTGCAGAACTATAGGAATAAAACAGCATGGTATGGGCACAGAAAAAGACAAATAGATCAATGGAAAACAATAGACACAATCATAAGTACATGCAATTTCAGCTACCTGATATTGACAAAGGTATCAAGAGCACACTGTGGAGCAAAGACAGCATCTTTAACAAATGGTGCTAGTGAAACTGAATCTCCACATTTAGAAGAATGAAATTGCACCCCTCTCTTTCACCCTGCACAAAAGTCAACTCCAAATGAATCAAAAAATCTCAATATGAAATTGGAAACTCTAAAACTTCTAGAAGAAAACAGAATCACTACCCTACAAGATGTAAGTGTAAGAAAGGACTTGCTAAATTGGACATCAGTTGCTCAGGCATTAAGGTCAACAAACAACAAGTGGGATTTCATTAAACCAAAAGTTTCTATACAAACAACAACAACAACAACAACAACAACAACAACAAAAAACAGAAAACAACAGCAACGTAAGTGAAGAAGAAACTCACTGAGTGGGAGAAAATCTTTTCCTGTTATACATCTTAGATAGGATTAATGTCCACAATATACAAAGAATTCTAAAAAACAAACAACAACAGCAACAAAACAAGAAAAAAAGCAACCAAATGAAAAAGAGGGGCTAAGGACATGAACAGAGTGTTCTCAAATGAAGAAATAAAAATAGTTAAGAAATAGCTTAAAAACTTCTAAACATTCTTAGTAATTAGAGAAATGTAGACCAAAACCACTTTAAGATTTCATTTTACCCCAGTCATACTGGCTAAGATCATGAAAACAAAAAAAATGCTGGTGAGGATGTGGAGAGAGATGAATGCTCATTCACTAATGGGAATGCAAACTCATGCAAGTACTGTTGAAAGCAGTATGGAGAACTTTTAAAAAATTAAAATTAATCTACCAGATGATTGGTATACCACCTCCTTGGCATACACCCAGAGACTCATTTTATTGCAGTGATATCTGTACATCCATGCTTCTTGCTGATCTTTTCACAATAACTAAGAAATGAAACAATTAAATGTGACTCAGCTGATGAGTGGATAATGAAAATGCAGGACATTAACACAGTGGAGTTCTACTCAGCTGTAAGGAAAGATGAAAATTTGAAGTTTAAAGGTAAATGGGTGGACCTGGAAACTGTTATACTAAGTGAATTATCACAGACTCAGAAAATCAAGCAATTTATGTTCTCCCTCATTTGAGGATCTTATCACTAGTCCCTTATATATGAGTATATGTCCTGATGTAACAGCAGGAGTCAGGAGAATGGAAAGAAAGCATAGAGATAAAGGAAAGAAGAGACCAAGAGAGTGGGATAGTAGGAGTCATGTTACCAAGGGGGAAATGGGGGAAATAGCAGTAATCAACTGTGAGAGGATGAGGGAAGGACATACAAGGAAACAGGTGAAAAGGAGTATAAAGAAGTCAAGTGGCAGGGTTGCATAATAAGAGACAAGTATTAGCAAGGTCAAAATGGGGATACCTAAACTGGGGAGGGAGGAGTAAGGTTAAACAGGGAAAGAGAGAGAAGAGACAAAGCTTAGGTGGTATAAAAATCCAGAGGACAATGTATTGACTGAAAACCTCCCTGAAAATACATATACAATGTCTAAACATGAGTACATGTTTATATCTGAAGGCTATATAACAAGGAACACAGGGTCAGACAGGAGAAACCTTCCTACAAATTGTTGGTCAGGGTAGTCCAAGATACTTCCTAAATAACACAGGATTTTCTTTTTTTTTTTTTTGGTCTTTTTGAGACAGGGTCTCCCTGTAGCCCCAGCTGTCCTGGAACTCACTATGTAGACCAGGCTGGCCTTGAACTCACAGAGATCCACCTGCTTCTGCCTCCTGAGTGGTGGGATTAAAGGTGTGTGCCACCATGCCTGGCATAGCTCAGGATTTTGACACAGCTCTTGGTTTCCTCCCAGAACTTGAAGACCCTATTGCTGAAGACAGGACATACTTCAGACACAGAACGTGGAGCAATGGAGGTGGAATTGACCTGGAAATCTCCCTGGAGACTATCTCTGATAGTTATAGCAGATATTATACAAGGCTCTACGGGAGAAAGCTATCAATGGTTCAATCAATCTTGAAAGCCTAATAATTACAATGACTAGTACAGAGAGCTCTCCATTGGTGCAGTAGCAACAATTTTATCTAGTGGGTAATGAACTACATAATTGGACTTAAAGGCCTCTCAATGGGATGGATCTCATAGGTGGCACTGTAAATATAGCCAAATACACATGGCTGGAGAAGCCACAGATCCTAGACAAAACCCTACCTCTGTCATATCCCTAGACAAATGAAAATTTATTACTGCATGCTAAATATGGATTTTTATATTTTCAGACAAGTATACTGACAGAATTTTAAATCAAAGCCCCCAGATTAAAGTAAACTGAAACTAAGTTTCCCAGGCTATATTCTGGGAAACTGTACAAGGAAATAAAAGAAAAATAATTCTAACTATAGAAAAGAAAAGACGACCTTTTCATGCTTCCTTGAGCTGGAAAAATACATGAAAAATCCCCCTCCCATTTTTGCTGTAATCATGTAATGGTGACCTAGATGCCAGCTCCTCCGACCTGAATACCAGCCCCTCCTACTGCTTGTGGTTTGTGGTTTCTGTCTATATAACCCAGCTTCTAAGTTGAATCTGGGCTTCCCCTTTTGATGAAGGTGGGGGCCCACCTATATAGACACAATAAATTCCTCTTGCAATTTGCATCTTCTGGTTTGAGGACTGAGTTATTGGGGTGCGACCTCCCGAGAACGTAGGGTACCCCAGTCTGGGGGGGGGGTCCTACATTTGCGGGCTCGTCCGGGATTCGGTGGCCCCCCCCCCCCAC
>NW_008340785.1:1126040-1126426 GCF_000622305.1 Nannospalax galili
GCCCTCCCGGTCTGTACTTTCAGTTTTGAGTCAGAGAGCGAGCCGAGGATTTTTGTTGTCTATCTGTATCTGTATTTGGGGATCCTGAAAGTAAGAATGGTGAGTGCTGTATGTGTCTGGTTGTAAGAAGGACCAGTCCACTTGAATGTGATATAACATGGTGTGTGTGCACTTAATAGTGTATTAGTATTTTAAAAAGAAAAGATCTAGTTTTGTATTTTTCTCTACACTCTCTATTTTAAGCCTTCTCTGTTTCTCTTTTATTCTTGATCCAGTCTTCGTGAGGGACTGTTAAAGGCGAAGGAGCAATTGAGGTTTTCTGGTCAGGGCCACTCCCTGACGTAAACCAAAGGCTCTTAGCCCTCTTGGCGGACCCCGACTGCCCA
>NW_008340785.1:1126756-1128083 GCF_000622305.1 Nannospalax galili
CGATAGGTACTCGTCCACAAGCACCCTCCCTGGTCATTACTGTTTGGAATGGCATCTATCTCTCTCTCTCTATCTCTCTCTCTCTTTATCTCTTTCTTTCTCTCTTTCTTCTTATTTTTCTCCATTTCTCTTCTAAAAGTCTTTTACCATGGGTCAATCACTGATTACTCCCTTGAGTCTAACTCTAGAACACTGGAAGGAAGTTATAGAGCGAGCCCGTAATCTATCATTAGAGGCCCAGAAGAGGAAGTGGCAGAGTCTCTGTTCCTCTACATGGCCCTCCTTTGAAAAAGGATGGCCAAGGGATGGGACTTTTGATCTAGCTACTATTTTGCAGGTTAAGGAATACATTTTCCATCTAGGGCCACACGGGCACCTGGATCAGGTGGCCTACATAGTCACCTGGGAAGACTTGGCCCGGAACCCCACATCTTGGGCACGACCATTCCTACCTCCTCGGGGAACCGGAGAGAATGATCAGGGCCCCCCTACCCCTTCTGCACCCCTAAGTCTCACTTCCTCCCTCCTGCCCCTTCAGTCCTCCTCTGAGAAGAAGAAGCAGAAACCAGTCCTCCCCGAAGACCAAGCTTCCCTAACCCTCCTTGATCCCCCACCTCCCTATCCTCCTGCACAGGCACCTCTACCTCAAGAACTACCTCATCCATCTCCTGATTCCACTGAACCTGATCACTCCTCCCCACCATCTAGTAGACTCCGCCTGAGAAGAGATAGAGGGGGTCCCTCTGATGGAACTGGGACTGCCCAGCTTTTTCCTCTGTGAATTGTAGGGGATCAGATCCAGTATTGGCCTTTTTCAGCCTCTGACTTGTATAATTGGAAAACTCATAACCCCTCTTTTTCTCAGGACCCTCAGGCTCTAACTGCTTTAATAGAGTCTATCTTCCTCACCCACCAACCCACCTGGGAGGATTATCAACAACTCCTCCAGGCACTTCTAACCACAGAGGAGAGACAGCGAGTCATCCTAGAGGCCCGGAAAAATGTCCCCGGGCAGGATGGGAGACCCACTCTGCTCCCAAATGAAATAGACGAAGGATTTACTCTGACCAGACCCAACTGGAACCACGAGACCCTGGCCGGTAGGGAGCGTCTCTGTCTTTATCACCAGACTCTGATAGCGGGTCTCAAAGGGGCCAGAAGGCGCCCAACCAATTTGGCAAAGGTACGTGCTATAACCCAGGGGGAAAATGAAACCCCCGCAGGGTTCCTAGAGCACCTAATAGAAGGATATAGGATGTACACCCCTTTTGACCCCATGGCCCAGGAGCGTCAGGCAGATCTTATTATGGCCTTTATAGGACAATAA
>NW_008340785.1:1129564-1133097 GCF_000622305.1 Nannospalax galili
GAGAAGCTGAAAGAATCAGAAAAGAGCAGGAAGCTAGAGAAGATAAGAGAGAGAAAAAGAGAAATAAAGAATTAAGTTGAATTTTGGCCACAGTAGTTCAGGGAACAGGACCAGGACCAGGTAGGGACCTGGGAGACAAAAGAAAGCCCTGAGTAGATAAAGACCCTAAAGCTAAAATATCGGGACAACTAACCTGGATGCGACTTCCCCAAGGATTAAAAAACTCCCCTACCCTGTTTGATGAAGCTCTACATCGTGACCTGGCTGACTTTTGGGTAAGAAACCCACAGATCATGCTCCTCCAGAAAAGATCAAGTTTGGTAGCCCTGCCACCTTAAACCCTGCCACGCTGCTACCAAACCCCGAGAAAGACACTGAGATTCCCCATGATTGTCAACAAATACTTGCAGAGATGCATGGGACTAGGGAAGACCTCACTGACCAGCCCCTAACAGATGCAGATACCACCTGGTATATGGATGGGAGCAGTTTTCTGCGAGACGACACTTTCACAGGGTGGGTTGAAGCTTTCCCCACCTGGAAGGAGACAGCCCAGACTGTGGTGAAGAAACTGATTGAAGACATCTTCCCTTGATTCGGACTGCCTAAGGTAATTGGGTCTGATAATGGCCCAGCCTTCATCTCCCAGGTAAGTCAGGGAATGGCCAAAGCACTGGGGATTAATTGAAAATTACATTGTGCTTACAGGCCCCAGAGTTCAGGACAGGTAGAGAAAATAAATAAAACTATTAAAGAGACCTTAACTAAATTAGCTCTAGAGACTGGCACTAAAGACTGGGTACAACTCCTGCCTCTAGCCTTATTTCGGGCTAGAAATACTCCTGCTATACATGGCTTAACCCCCTATGAAATCCTTTTTTGGAGGACCACCCCCTGCACTCGATATAACCTTGTCCCCCTTGCCCTCTTCTTTTGATAACCCCAGCTTAAAATCAAGGCTCCAAGCCCTCCAGATCATCCAGAACCAGGTTTGGAGGCCCTTGGCTGCAGTCTACCAGCCTGGTGATCTACAAATGCCTCATTCCTATCAAATTGGAGATCAGGTGTATGTGAGAAGACACAACGTGAAAACCCTTGAACCACGGTAGAAAGGACCCTACACAGTTCTCCTGACTACTCCTACGGCCCTCAAAGTGGACGGAATCTCAGCTTGGATTCACACTTCCCACGTCAAGAGAGCTCCGACTCAGGAGGACACTGGAAAATGGCATCTACACAGAACATCCAACCCTCTAAAAATAAGACTCTCCAGAAATTCCTAATAATTCTATTTGTTTATAGGCTTGTCCCCAGTTATGGAAGTCCCCATCTCCCTGTGCTGACCACCTGGCGAGTAATTTACCAAATGGGTATTGTAGTGTTTGAAACCCACAAGATGGCACCAAAGGGCACTTGGTGGCCTATACTGTATCCAGATTTGTGTAAATTAGCCTTAGGAGCACCAGAGCCCTGGGACTTAGAAGGAAACTGGAATACTGAAGTGGTACCTGACAAGGAAAGTCCCCCTGGGAGACTGGAACTTGACCCATGGGGAGGATATGGCCCTCATGAACACTGGGCCATGTTGTGTACACTAACCTTTTATGTCTGTCCAGGCAACCACAGGGATAAATATCTTAACCCCCAGTGTGGAGGGAGGGCCTACTTTTACTGCAAAAACTGGGGATGTGAGACAACTGGGGACACTTGGTGGTCCCCATCTTCATCATGGGATTACATCACTGTAAAAGCAAATTATTCTCAGGGGAACAGTCTTTTGCAGGGAAAATTTGACAAATGGAAAAGCACTCATAAACAGGCATGTCAAGGTAAATGGTGCAACCCTCTCCGAGTAGAATTCACAACAGCAGGTAAAAAGGCTACAGATTGGGATGGGGGTATTCTTGGGGAATTAGATTATATAAGGAACGAACAGATGATGGCCTCCTTTTTACTATTAGAAGAGATACTTCCTCCTACCCAATAGCTATAGGTCCCAACCCCGTCTTACCTATCCAGAAACCCATCCTCAGCTACCCAAATCCCCCACTAGCTCTGATACCTGAAGCAACCTCACAGTACCTCCCCAATTCACCTCCCAGCATCTCCCCAGCTAACGTCCTGTCAGAACAGACTTCTCGTTACCCAAGGTTACAGGTTTCAACCACAGGAAACTGGCTGTTCAATCTAGTTCAGGGGGCATATAAGGCCATTAGACAGACAAACCCCAATTTGACTGAATCTTGTTGGCTGTGTCTAGCAGCAGCACCTCCCTATTATGAAGGTATAGCCACATTAGGAACATTCATTAATACCACCTCAACAGATCAATGCCATAGGGAAACTCCTCATTCCCTAACTCTCACAGAAGTCTCAGGATCTGGACTCTGTCTAGGAAACCCACCTTCAACTCATACCCACCTTTGCAACTCCACTATATCTGGAAAGAAATGATTATCTCCTACCCCAACAAGGGACTTGGTGGGCATGTAACTCTGGATTAACCCCATGTGTAGCTAGTATGGTTCTTAATACCTCTCAAGACTATTGTGTTATGGTTAAACTTCTACCCCGAGTATTCTATCACCCTGCAGATTCCTTAGAACAGTTTTTAAGCAACATCCAGGCAGATATAAAAGAGAGCCTGTGTCTCTAACCCTAGCAATACTTCTAGGAGCAGGAGTGGCAGCAGGGATAGGAACTGGAACCGCAGCCTTACTACAAGGACCTCAATATTATGCAGACTTACAAAAAGCTGTAGATGAAGACATTAAGGCACTAGAACAGTCAATTACCCTCCTAGAGAAATCTCTAACCTCTCTCTCTGAAGTAGTGTTGCAGAACAGGAGAGGATTGGATCTGCTTTTCCTTAAAGAGGGGGGACTTTGTGCGGCTCTGGGAGAAGAATGTTGCTTTTATGCTGATAACTCTGGAGTTATTAAAGATTCCATGTCTAAGCTCCGCCAGAGATTAGATGACAGACAAAAAGAACGTGAATCCACACAAGGATGGTTTGAAGGATGGTTTAATAAAAGCCCCTGGTTAACTACCTTAGTGTCCACCCTAATAGGCCCCCTAGTAATTCTTCTCCTCCTTTTAACCTTTGGACCATGTATACTCAATAGATTGCTACAATTCATTAGAGACCGGTTATCAGTGACTCAGGCTTTGGTTCTTACTCAGCAATACCATGCTCTAAACAGAACAGAAAACCTGTAGATTTTAAGATTAAAATCTTCTCACAAGAAAAGGGGGGAAATGATGGAATCATAAATCAAAGCCCCCCAGATTAAAGTAAAACTAAGTTTCCCAAGCTATATTCTGGGAAACTGTACAAGGAAGCAAAAGAAAAATAATTCTAACTATAGAAAAGAAAAAATTACCTGACCTTTTCATGTTCCTTTGATCAAGCTGGAAAAATACCTGAAAAATCCCCCTCCCATTTCTGCTGTAACCAAGCTCCTATTGTGACCTAAATACCAGCCCCTTACTGCTTGTGGTCTTGTGGTTTCTGTCTATATAACCTAGCTTCT
>NW_008340785.1:1133235-1175898 GCF_000622305.1 Nannospalax galili
CACCACTCATCAGAGAAGCTTCTTTATGCAATAGATTGAGGCTATTACAGAGTTCTGCTACTGATCATACAGAGAATATTTGTCTGAGACATACCCAGGACTAAGTGACACATCTAAAGTGGAACCTCTAAGTCTATGGCTCATAGAACATGGTGGTATGTGCTGGATAGCTTTAGTGTCAACTTGACACACCTAGGTTGAGGGAGCCTCAGTTGGAGAATTGCCTTCATTGGACTGGCCTGTGACCATGTCCATGGGGCACTTTCTTGATTGTTGAATGATGTGGGAGGGCCCAGCCCATTGTGGGTGATGCCACCCCTGGGCAGGTGGGCCTGTGTTGCATAAGAAAACAGGCTGAGCAGGGGCCAGGAGAGCAAGCCAGTAAGCAGAGTCCCTCCATGGCCTGTGCTCCAGCTCCTGCTTCCAGGTTCCTGCCCTGAGTTCCTACCTTGGGCTCCCAAATGAACTGTGATCTAGGATATGTATGTTAAAAAAAAACCTTTCCCCCCCAAGTAGATAGTGGTCAGAGTATTTTGTTACAGCAATGGAGAAAAAACCAGAACATGGTACAAGGAGTATAAAGAATGCTAATACATCTCTCAACTCTCAGCAGCAAAGCCTCCTCATATGATGTTTATGATGTAAACAGAAGGCCACACCTGGGTAAGATTTAGAGAGTAGGAGACTACAGAATGCACATTCCTGGATAGGACTCCTGTATTGAATTTGACCCACCCATAGCATTGTGGAAGAGGGGGCTTAAAGATGGTAAGAGCCAGGGATGTATGAACATTAGGAAACTGTGGCTTTCAGGCCCCTGAGAACTATGTTATATGAACTTGCAACAATGGTGACAGCATGCACAAGACCATCCTGAATCAATCAAACAAAAACTCAGCATAGAACAAGGGAAGTGGGCAACAGGCCCAATGGTAGCAGAGAAACTATTGGCAACTTATTACTGGTGGGTGAGGGAGAGTGGATCTTCTTTAAGGGAGTGACTTTAGATAGGCTGACCAGACTCCAGTGGATGAACTTGTGCTGATGAACATCTTGATTCAAATGCTTGACCAGATAAGACTTATAATATATGGAAGAAAGCATGAAATTTGGTGAGGGTGTGTGGGTGGTTGCAGATCTGGAAGGGGGGGGGCCTAAATTTGATTAGGATCTATTATACGAAATGCACAAAACTTTTTGAGTTATTTCATTTCTTGAGTCTTTGTTTTTTTAGTTCATTATATATTCTGGATGTTAAACTTCTCTCAGATGCATTGCTGGTGAAGATTTTCTCCCATTCTATGGGTTTTCTCTTCATGTCCTTCATTGCTTTTTTGGTGTACAGAAGCTTTTTAGTTTAAGCTTTTTAGTCTCATTTGTTGATTCTTGACCTTGTTTCTGGGCAATTGATGTCTGGTTTAGAAAAATCCTTTCCTACACCTATATCTTGTAGGTTATTGTCAATGTTTTCTTCTAAAAGTTTCAGAATTTCAGGCTTCACATTGAGGTCCTTGATCCACTGGGATTTGACTTTTGTGGAAGGTGAAAGATAGGGGTTTAATTTCATTCTTCTATAGGTGGAGATCCAGTGCTGCCAGCACCATTTGCTGAACATGCTGTCTTACCTCCAATGAATATTCTTGGCCACTCTGTCAAATATCAGGTGGCTGGAATTTCATGTACTCATATTTGGGTCTTCAACTTTGTTCCATTGATATATGGGTCTATTTTTGTGCCAGTACCATGTCGGTTTTATGACTACCACTCTGTAATACAGGTTAAAATCTGGTATAGTAATACCTCCAGCATTCTCTTGATGCTCAGTGTTGCTTTGGGTATCTGATGTCTTTTGTGCTGTCATATGAAACATAGGATGGTTTTATCCAATTCTGTAAAGAATGTCATTGGAATTTTGATTGGTATTGCAAAGAATATATAAATGGCTTTTGGTAGGATGGTCATTTTCACAATATTAATTCTTCCAATCCATGGGCATGGGAGGTCCTTCTGTCTTCTGATGTCTTCCTCAATTTCTTTCTTGAAAGATCTAAACTTTTCATCTTTGAGGTCTTTAATAACTTTTGTCAGGTTTATTCCGAAATGTTTTTTTTTTTTTTTTTTTTTTTTTTTTTTGCAGCTTTTGTGAAAGGGAATGTTTCCATGCACTCTTTCTCTGGTTGCTTCTTATTGGTGTATAGAAAGGCTACAGATTTTTGTAGATTAATTTTGTGACCCACCACTTTACTGAACGTGTTAATAATTTCTAGAAGTTTCCCATGGAATTTTTGGCATCTCTTAGCTATAATATCATGTTATCTGCAAAAGGGATAATTTGATCTTTTCTAATTATTACTCCATTCATTTCCTTCTCTTGTCTTATTGTTCTTGCAAGAGTTTCAAGCACTATGTTAAAGAGTAGTGGAGATAGTGGACAGCCTTGTCTGGTTCCTGATTTCAATGGGAATGCTTCCAGTTCTCCATTTAGAATGATGTTGGCTGAAGGTTTGTTTTATATGGCTTTAATTATGTTGAGGTATATTCCCTCCAATCCAGTTCCCTCTAGGACTTGGAACATAAATGCATCTGTAGTTTTGTCAAAGGCCTTCTCTGCATCTATTGAGATGACCATGTGGTTCTTGTCTTTGAGTCCATTTATATGATTTATGATGTTTATTGACTTACATATGTTGAACCATTCCTGCATCTCTGTAATAAAGTTGACTTGATCATGGTGGATGATCTTTTTGATGTGTGTTTATAAGTGGTTAGCAAGAATTTTGTTGAGACTTTTTGCATCTATGTTGATTAAGGATATGGGTCTGTAGTTTTCTTTTTTTGGTTGGATCTTCACCGGGCTTTGGTATTAGAGTGATGCTGGCATTATTGAAGGAATTTGGAAGTTCTGCCTCCACTTCTATCCTTTTGAATAAATTAAGTAGTATTGGATGTAGATCTTTAAATGTCTGGTAGAATTCTGCTATAAATCCATCTGGTTCTGAGCTTTTTTTTAGGTGGGAGATTTTGTATTACGGTTTCAATTTCCTTATGTGTTAGGGGTCTGTTTAAGCTGTTAATCACTTCATGGTTTAGTTTGGGTGGTTCCCATGCTTTTAGGTACCCATACATTTCTTTTAGGTTTTCAAATTTAGTAGCATGTAGATTTTTTAAATATTCCCTTATAATGTTCATGGTTTAGTTTTGGTGGTTCCCATGCTTTTAGATACCTCTCAATTTCTTTTAGGTTTTCAAATTTAGTAGCATATAGGTTTTAAAGTATTCCCTTATAATGTTCTGGATCTTTTTGGTGTCTGTTGTGATGTTTCCCTTTTCTCTCTGATTTTGTTAATTTGGAGGTGCTTTTTCTTTCTTTCGGTTAACTCACCTAGTGGTCTGTCAATCTTGTTTATCTTTTCAAATAGCCAGTTCTTGGATTCATTGCATTGTTTTCTTTGTTTCTATTTCATTAATTTCTACTCTAGTTTTTGTTATTTCTTCTTGTCTGCTGGGTTTGGGCTTCATCTGCTGTTGTTTTTCAAGTGCCTTGAGTTGCATTGTTAAGTCATTTATTTGTGTTCTTTCTGATTTTTTAATGTTGGCACTTAGAGATACAAATTTCCCTCTAAGGATTGCTTTCAACAAGCCCCAGAGGTTTTGTTGTGTTGTATTGTCCTTTTCATTTAGTTCCAGGAATACTTTTACTTCTTTCTTAATTTCTCCTTTTACCCCTTCATCATTCAGGAGTATGTTGTTTAATCTCCATGTGTTCATGTAGTTACTAGGGTTTCTTTTGATTTTAAGCTTTATTGCATTGTGGTCTGATAAGATACGTAGAATTATTTCATTCTTCTTGTATTTTTTGAGGCTTGTTTTGCACCCCAGAATACGGTTGATTTTGGAGAAAGTTCCATGGGGAGGTGACTAGAAAGTATACTCTTCAGTGCTTGGGTGAAGTATTTGGTAGATGTCTGTTAGGCCCATTTGATGTATGGTATTATTTAATTCCGATGTCTCTCTGTTAATTCTCTGTCCTATTGACCTATCTAATGGAGACAATGGGGTATTGAAGTCCTCTACTATTAATGAGTTAGTATTAATCTGGGTCTTAAAGTCCTGTGGTACTGTTTTTAGGAAGTTGGGTGCACCAGAGTATGGTGACTATATGTTCATGATTGTAATATCTTCTTGGTCTATTGTTCCTTTGATCAGAATGAAGTGGCCCTCTTTATCTCTTAATTTTAAAGTCTATTTTATAAGATATTAGAATTGCATGCCTGCTTTTTTCTTAGTAATATTCACTTGGTATATTTTTTCCCATCCTTTCACCTTAAGGTAGTATCTGTCTTTGAAAGTGAGATGAGTTTCTTGCAGACAACAAAAAGATGGGTTTTGTTTCTTAATCCATTCAACTAGTTTGTGTCTTTTGATTGTGGAGCTCAGCTCATTGATATTTAAAGTTATTAATGAAAGATGTGTATTGATTCCTGTCTTTTTTATTTCTGTTCACATTCTTGGTATACTGTACATTTCCACACTTATACCTTCATTGAGTTTCTTTCTGGGTATAGTCATTCCTTTCTTAAGTTCTTTGTATTACTTCAAGAACTCTATGAAGGGCTGGTTTTTGTGAACATGAATTCTTTCAGCCTATTTATGTCATGGAAGATTTTTCTTTCCCCTTTGAGTATAATAAACATTTTTCCTGAGTGAAGTAATCTGGGTTGGCATCTATGGTCACTTAGAACTGGAAATACTTTGGTCCAGGGTTTTCTGGTTTTTATATTTGCACTGAAAAGTCAGCTCTAATTCTGATGGGTTTTCCTTTATATGTAACTTGTTGTTTTTCTTTTGCAGCTTTCAGTATTCTCTCTTTGTTCTGAATGCTTAGTGTTTTTACTGTTTTGTGCCATGGAGAGTTTCTTTTCTTGTCCTGTCTGTTTGGTTTTCTACATGCTTCTTGTATTTGTATGGGCATGTCTTTCTTTAGTTTTAGGAAATTTTCTTCTACAATCCTGTTGAAGATCTGATTTATACCAGTATCCTAAGATTCTTCTCCTTCCTGTATGCCTATGATTGGTAAGTTTGGTCTTTCAATGGTGTCATACAATTCCTGCATATTCCATTTTTGTATTTTCTTAAATTTTTCATAATTTTTGCTTGATTGGTCTGATTCGTCTGCTTTATCTTCCAGCCTTGAGATTCTGTTTTCCATTTCATTCATTCTATTGGTGAGGCTTTCTCCTGTTTTTCTAATTGGCTTACTGAGTATTTCACTTCCTTCTTCATTTCGCCTGAGTATTCTTCAATATTTCTAACTATTTTCTGAATTCATTCAGAAGTATATCCCTATCTTCTTTTGGTTGTTTGATTTCTTTGTATATTCTTTAAATTCACTGGATTCTTTTATCATATTTATAATTGTTCTTTAGAGTTCAATGTCGTGTTATCTCTTGGGGTTCTCATTGTACTCCTCTAGAGGACTGTTGGTACTTGATGGGAATATATTATTTTGGTTTTTTATGTTATTGTTGTTTTCTCTGTGACTTTGACGTGTATTTCTTTTGAAGTTTCTGATTCTTGCGTGAGACTCATGCCTTCCTTTGTTGAGTTTAAGTCTGCTTCTTTCTGTAAACTTTATGTGCCTTTGTGGTTTACTTGTTGGGCATGAAAAGCTGGTTGGTCTAGGCTTCAAGTTCTTGCTTTTGATTTTGTATTGGAGTTTCCAAATGCTTTCGTCTTCAGGAGTTCCCACAGAGGCCCAAGTCAAATGAGCGTCAGATGCTCTCAGGCTTTCTCCTAAGGTCTGAATCCCTCCAGTAAAGATGGTGGCCTCAGGAATTTGGGAGCTGGGCTGGCCTGAGAGCAGGACTGAGGAAAGATGCTGGTCCCAGGAAGCTGGTGGCTGTGCTGCCCAGGAATGTAAAGGGAGGTGAGGACGGGACCAGGCCCAGATGGATCTGGGGACTTCAAGGAGGAATTGGGTTGGTATGGATACAAAGGATCAGGAAGCAGCTGGGATTCTGGGTCAAGAGGTCAGTGCAGGGGTTTGAGGTGCCAAGATAAGAGATGGGCCAGTACCCAGGCTAGGAGGAGAGATGGATTGGGGGAGTCAAGAAGCGGTGGGCACTGGGGGACTCACCCAAGAAGGATGCTGGCACCAGGAAGCTGGTGGCTGTGCTGCCCAGGGATGCATAGAAAGGTGGGGTGCTACCAGCCCCAGAGGGCTCCTGGGGACTGCAGGGTGGACCTGGGTTGATCTGAATGCAAGGGATCACAAAGCAGTGGGGATTCTGGGCCAAGAATCTGGGGCCCAGGGTTCTGGGTTGCCAACACAAGAAATGTGCCAGTACCCAGACTAGGAGGAGAGATGCGGCTGGGGAGTTGCAAGGGTGAATGAGGCTGGGGGAATCAAGGAGCAATGGGAGCCCTGGGACTCACCCAGGAAAGATGCTGGCCCCAGGAAACCAGTCTCATTTTTATTTTATACTTTCTGTGTAGTCTTGAATTTTTTCCACTCCCTTTTCTCTTCTGATGGATGTCCGTATTTCTGGAGTTTCCATTACATTTTAAATGAGCAGATTTGAAGAAAAATCTTGTTTAATTTATGCCTAATACTTCTACTAAAATAACTTAGGAAGAATAATTGATATTCAAAATCTACAGATGGTTAATGTGCACAATTTTATGCTTCTGAGAAAGATCAGTTTTAACTCTTTTTAAATGTTTGGTAGATATCCCTAATGAAGTCATCTACCCCAGGGATCTTTGTTTGCTATGAGGTTGATTAATGATTATTTCATTTTCACTCATTATTAGTGTGATAAGATTTCATATTTATTCATGATAGCATCTCTTATGCTGTAGGAATTTAGAAAGTTAGTCATTTCTCTAAAATATATATTTTGCAAATTGAGGTATTTTTAGGAGTGTCTTTTGATCCTTTATGTTTCTTTGCCACTAGCGGGTTCTATCTCCTTGCTCATTACATATTTTATTAATTTTTATTAATCTAGCTAATGATTAACAATTTTGTTGATCTTAAAAGCCCATCCTAGTTTCATTATTTTCCCTATTTTGTTGTTAGCTCTAGTTCACTTACATCTCCTATAATCTTTATTATTTCCATTCTTCACTGACCTGGAGCTTAGGATGGTCATTTCCTTCTAGCTTCATGAATGTAAAATTTAGTTGTTTATTTCAGATTTTCTCTTCTATTTAATGCAGGCACTTAAAACTATTAATTTGCTTTTTAGGATTTTCCCCTATTATTTGGTGTGTTTTACTTTCACCTTTATTGGTTTCATAATATTTTCTAATTCCTCCTGTGATTTGCTTTTCCAATCACTGTCTGTTTAGAAAGATGCTCTTTCATTTCCCCATATTTGTTAATTTTCCAAATTTCTTTTACTAATTGACTTATAATTCATCATCTGGGGTCATAAGACACATTATTATTATTTCAGTCTTCTGAAATTTAATTTTTATTTTTTCTAAGATGTAATTAATCTTAGATATGTTTCATGTATGATTGAGAGGAAAACTTAACATGGTTAAAATGTCAATAGTTCATAAACTGATCTACAGATGCAATTCAATATGTTCCAAACCTCAGTGACACATGTTCCAGACAATCAAAAATCCATACTAAAATTCATATGGAATCTTAAGGGATCACCAATAACAAAGTAACCCAGAAAAGAATAAAATTGAAGGATTAACTTTAAAGATTTGGTAGAATTTGTGAGTGATACTATTGTTGCTGGGCTTTTGTTATTTGTAAAGTTATTACCTGCTGGTTCCATCTCTGTAGTCTGTCAAACCTATAATGTTCAAAACAATGTGGAATGAACATAAAAAGAGACAAAGAGATGGATGGAACAGAAATAGGATGTTCCAAGATTAACCTTGGTATGCATGCTCATATGATTCTTAACAAAGGGTACCATGACCACTTAATAGGTCATTGATTCAAACAATCTTTTCAACAACCTCTTCAACAAATCGTCTAAGAAAACTGACTATTCATCTTAAAGACAGCAAGAAGGACAAATACCTCATGCTTTCACTTGTGTAACACACTGAGAAGGGATTGGAGAGATGACTCAGTGGTTAAGAGCACTGGCTGCTCTTCAGAGTACCTAGGTTCAAAATACCAGCACCCAAATGCTACCTAACAACCATGCATAACTCAAGTTCCAGGGGATCTTAAACCCTATTTTGTCCTCTGCAGGCATTGCCAGTCATGGGTATACTTACAAACACGAAGTCATAACACACATACACATAAAATAAAAATCAATTAAAAAAAAGATACCAAGAAGATCATAAACATAGAGACAGAAAGTAAAATGTTGAGTTCCAGATGTTAGAGGGAAGTAGTTATTGTTTAATGGATGTGCTGGATAGCTTTAGTTGTCAACTTGACACACTGGGGTAGTGAGCCTCAATTGAGGAATTTCCATGTAAACCAAATAAACTCTTTTCTCCACAAATTAGTATTGGTCAGAGTGTTTTGTCACAGCAATAGAGAAATTAAGACAGGAATTTGTAGCAATGGGTGGGCTATTGCTGTGATGGACCTGACCCAGTTGTTTGGGGAAGGATGATGGAAGTGTTTGGAGCTTTGCACTAGGAAAGGCAATTTATGAAAATTCAGCCTTAGTTGCAGTGAAGACCCCCAGGGTAGAAGGGGTTATGGAAATAATCTCTGACTTTGCACCCTGAGAAGCCAGAGAGTCCATTGGTGAAGGTGAAGCCTCAGTTTCAGTAGAGACCCCAGCATATTGGGGATGCCAGGACCATGGGACAACTACCAAGGACAGTGGTAGGTCTGGAGTAGAGCTGGCCTGAGTCAACCAGACTGGTTGAATTTTGTCATAGTAATTAATTTTTATTTTATCTCAAGACATTTGGGTTCATGTGAAACATGTAAAGAGCTTAGAAGGGCCTCATTCATATCTGTTCAATATGAAAAATAAAGACAGAGCACTTAACTGAAAATTATGAATTTTCTTATATCAGAAAGCTGAAGTCATGATGAAACCCATTCAGTTGAAATCTACAAAGACAGGTAAATAAAAAGAACAATGACTCAAACCCAGCATACCCAAGCAGAAGATGCTGAAGTCATAAGCTTGTAGGAGCACATATATGCAAGTTTGTAGTAATTGTTGGAAATTTTGTCTGTACAATGACATGAAGGATTCTGTAGGAACTGAAGTCTCAGTGGTTACTCCCTGCATCATAGCTTACCTTCAGAAAACCTGCCAGAAATTTCCCCAGCTCCTCCATCTCTCTAAATACTCCTTTTTCTATAAAGGGGAAAAAGTGAAGACATATTTATGAAGGTCGTGGCTAGGTAGGTGTACAAAGCCACTCAAATATAGAGATTTAATCATTTTTATCATATGGTCATAGAAGGTTTCACTGTCCCCGTTCCTACCTCATAAAGTGGAGCACAAGGAAGCTACAGTGGTTTCGATAGCAAGTGGGCATGTCTGCATGCTCATGAGTATGTGTGGGTACATATGTGTGTGCTCATGTTTGTGTGTGTGCATGTGCTTGTGTGTGGGGATGTGGGTGGGACAAAGGTGAACCTTGGGTGTGATTTTTCTGGTGCCCTCCACTTTGTTTTTTTCCCATGCTCTCTGGAAAAACACAAGACATCGTGTAAACTTGAATTTTTAAAATTCTTCTCTATAAAAATATGAAGCAAATTCACCAACTTTGCAAAAGAGGTTAAATCTTTGTTAAATACTAAGATTTTGTTAATGTCCATATTTATATCATATCTCTTTAAAATTTGTACAGATCAAATATATAAGTATATGCATATGTGTATATGAATGTGTATACTAACATATTGTGTGTGTCTCTGTGTATGTCTACTATCTGATAATTTCTGCCCCCTAAGCACTTTGAAATAGAATAAATAGCTGTTTAAAAGCAGTAGAATCCATTTGCTAGTTTATAAGTTTAAGAGAATCAGTTTATGAAATTACTCTTTACAAAAAATAAACACATTTAATGAGTCCATTACCATGAAGTTCACTGAATAAGTTCACTGTTATTAAAATTATTAAGTAATAGATCCTAAGATTAAGTTATACAGCATAAACACAAGAAAAATGTGAGTCTTAAAAGTGTTACCAAGTTAGCCAGAAATATTTATGAAAACATATTTGAAAGATTTTCCAAAATCTGAATGAAATTAATTAACACCCAAGTAGCACTCAAGGAAGTCCTTGATCTTGAGAGGCTACTTCTATATGACAGTTCTGAGAAATTAGGAACATGGGGTGCTTCATACTGTGCCTGTATTTTTGCTGAAATTTAGCTCTGTTCTCAATTAAAACACACAAGACCCTGTCAAGTTTAAAAGAAAAAGACTTCTGCACTTTTCTTAAAAATCAGTTTGCCAAATTTTATTTTAAAAATGCTTCTGTTAAACACTTTGTATTTTCATTGGATGTTGTTTAATAAAGCATGTAATGATAATGATTTCTCTTTTAAAAGATAATATCATGTGTGTTCTAATATAAAAACTTAGTGAAGGGCAAGATTTGCTTCTTGTTGACTATGTGCATTTATCCTTTGTGCGGCCATCTTCTTGTTGCTGCTTTGAAAAAATATGATACTTAAGATGATATTTATATCCCATAATCTACCACAATATCACTTATAAAGAAACTTTAATTAAATTGTTTGGAAAACAAATTCCTTTTTGATGAGTTTGGTTAGAAATAATATTCTGTATTTTCTTGGAGTTTTATGGTTTAAAACCCCTTTCTATATGCATAAATTCAATAAATATTGTTACCAGTGAGCTGATTCTCACAGCAAACCCTCAAGGAGTCAGGGAGACTTGTCTTCTAATACTGTTCCCATAGTGTTAACAGTGCGACCTTAAAGGACTCACTAAAATTCTATGTATTTGTTTTTTTTTTTTTTTAAATTATCTGTTACTTGGGTACAATTAAATAAGGACAGTAACTCTAAAAACTAAAGAAAATATTTCTAATGATATTATACAATGGTTGCAGTAGTGCTTAGCATAGACTAGTAATAATTTTTACAATTTACTCATGTCTAATTTATATTCAATAAAATATACAATTAAATAGTTCTTAGCAGTTTATGCAGCCATACTATAACTTTTGGAGTGAATGTCATTATTCTTAAAAGAAATAATGTAACTATTAGCCTGCATTCTGAATTCCTCCCTACCTTTAGTAAAGCACTGGACAGCCTCTTATTTACTTATTTCCTTATTTGGGACATTTCATGTAAATGGAATCATGAAATATGTGAAAAGCTTCATTAACGTAGACAGCAGTCTATTTACATTGTGTATGCTGTGCTTCATTCATTTGTATTGAAAAGTCATACTCAATTGTAAGGTTGCACCACAATTTATCCATTTTCAAGGGATGAACATTTTTGTTTTTACTTTACAGATCTTTGTAAAGTATATATGCATTTCTGCACTTAGCCTTTTGTGAATTAATGTCTTGTTTCTCATAGGCGGATAACTAAGAGTGGAATTGCTGAGTAATGTGTTAACTATGTCACTAAATGACTGAACTGTCATTTTTTTCTGAAGTACTTGCACCATTAAACATTTCAAACATCAATATGTGATGGTTTTAATTTGTATATAGCCTTTAAAAAACATTGTTTTCTGAATTTTACTATAGCCATCCCTGTTACTTGGGTTTATTAACTATAATCAGCTTAATGGATGTGAAGTGTTTTATTTCCATTCCTTTAATGAACAGTGATGGTGATTATCCTTTCATGCATTTATTTCCATTTCATAATGACATATCTTGAAAATTGCCTAAAGAGGTTAAACATTGTATTAGTTACTTTTCTTGTCACTGTGATAGACTATCTGACAGAAAAAGCAACTTAAGGCAGAGAGGTTTATTATGGCTCATAGTTTCAGGGAAAACAATCCATCCATGGTGCAGAAGGCATGAAGTGGCTTGGTCCATGAAGGAAGGAAGGAGCGTGACACAAAGCCTCTCACAGGGCATCTACCAGAAAGCAGAAGGGAACTGGAAGTGGAATTTCCTGAGAGGTCAGCCCCTTTGTGGTCCATGTTATCCCCTCAGGTTGCATCTTCTAAGGATTCGTAGCCTCCCCAAATATCTCAACCATCTAGAGACCAAGTATTCAAATATGTGGTATGCTGGGGGACAATTCACAGTTAAACCATAACCACCAAGCTTTAGTTGGGCTTCTTGTCCTATTATTGAGTTCTAGGTGTTTTGTATTCTAGACACAAATCTGTGATTACATATGATAAAAAATACTGCCAGTCAGTGTGTTATCATTTCACCTCAGCTGTATAATTTTCAATTCAAACAATTTTACTTTTAAAGAAATTAAAATCAACATTTTCCTGACATATGCTTTTGGTGTCATATCTATGAAACTTTTCTTTAATGCAAGGTTATATTCATTTACTCTTTTTTTCTTCTAAGATGTTTATACTTTTAACTCAACAGAATATCTCCTGTCCCAGCACCATCTGTTCAAGAGATTTTACTTCCCCCATTAAGTCCTCTTGCAATTCTTGTGATATAATGTAAGAGTTTTCTGGAACCTCAATTATATTCCACTAATGTGTAAATTTATACTTAAACCAGCAATGTGCTGTCATGATTGCCTTTGTATGAAGCTTTAAACCTGAAATGCTAAGCCCTTCTGGCATATTATACTTAAAAAAATTTAAGACCAGCTTTGGTTTTTTTGTAATTTTTAAATTATTTCTTTGAGAATTTTGTACAACGTATTGACACAATGAGGAGAAGTCAGCTTTCTTTAAGGGTGTGACCCTCGATAGGTCAAACACACTCCAGGGCAGGCCCCAGACCCAAGAACTGTTTGTTAGTCAGTCAGTCAGTCAGTTAGTTTGCTTTAGTGTAGCTTGTATTGCCATAAGGGTTTCACTGAATATTTAAATTTGTTGGTGAATACTGCTATCTTACTAATATTAAATTGTCTAAAATCATAAGATACCCTTTTATTTTAATCTTTTATTTCTCAACAATGCTTTGTAATTTTCAGAGTATATATTTTTGTACCTTCTATAAAATAGGGGGTTTTAAAAGTATTTTATTATTTTTATTTTATGTGTTTGAGTGTTACGCCTGCATGTGTGTAAGTGTACCTATGTCGTGCAATGCCCGCAGAAGACAGAAGTGGCTGTCGGATCCCCTAGAACTGGAGTTACAGACAATTGTTAGCTGCCATGTGGTGCTGGGACTCGAACCCAGGTCTTCTGCAAGAACAGTCAGTGTTCTTAACCGCTGAGCCATTTCTCTATCTCCCAAAATAGAGTTTTAAGTAATTTATACTTGATGCTCTGTTAGCAAGCCCAGTAAACTTGTTAGGATTTTCAAAAAAGGAAGAAAGAAAAAAACGAACAGAACTAATGGAAACCTTCATTAGTCCACCATAGTTGATCCCATGTTGGCAAATCTGATATTCTGTGATTTCTTATTCCTATTTTCTCCCCTTAAACTTTTTGGAATAACAAAAAAATTATGTGAATCATAAATCATAGTGCTTTTTTTCTTATTTTTACTCCGTATGCCTTCGGAGTATCTTCTTCATGTTTAAGGATCTATTTTTTCTATCATTTTGTATGTCATCTGTACTGAGTAACCTTCAGTGAGAAGTCAGCTATTAAACTTACTAAGGATCTCTTCTGTGCAATGAATATTTTCCCTTGCTTTTGTCAAGCTCTTTTTTTTTATATATATCTTTCTTTGAAAATTTGATTGTAATGTGTCTATGTATGGGTATCCTTGAGTTAATCCTACTTGGTTCATGCTGATTTTCTGTACTGTGTGGATTAAATTCTCATCAAATAATCCAAACTTTAGATCACTAGCTTTCAAAGACACTACCTTTTCTTTCCTTCTTCACGCTTACGCTGCTCTTCTTAACAGTATCCCACAACTCACTGAGGCTTAGCTCATTTTCCTTTACCTTTCCTTTTGTTCCTTACACTGAATCATCTAAAATTTCCTGCCATCATGTTCACTTCATTGATTCTGTCTTCTATCATTTTAGCTTTGCTCTTGTCTGTCAAGTGACTATCTCTTTTCATTTAGTGTAACTAGACCCATAGAACTTCTGTTTGGTTCTTAAAAAAAAAAAAAACAAAAAAAAACATTTTATTGTCAATTTCCATATTGCAAAATGCCATTCTCTTTATTTTCTTCATTGTGAATATTTGGTGTGCTTCTTCTGTGAGCATATTTGTAATACATAATAGAATAGCTTGTTTAAACTCTTTGTCTAATAGATCCATGGCCATGTCCTAACCCACAGTTACTTTTGACTGCTTTTCTCCCCATGTGAGGTTTCCATTATCACATTGCTTGAAATGGTAAAACTAACTTTATTTTATTCTAGCTGATGTTTGCATACTGTGTTTCTACCTAGTTCCCTGATCCCTGTTCTAACTGCAGTCAGCCAGGCAGAACTGCTCCCGTGCAGGTTGGGCTTCTAGTTTCAGGAATACATTGTTTTACAATATTGGGAAACTTACAAATAGCCAGGCAGCCCATCCTCTCCCAGTATCTCCATGGAACACATTGTTTCTGCAATTCTAAGAAACTTGTTTTTAATTCAAACTTTGTATTAACTGAAAACCTCTTTGTTAACTGACCTGTCCCTGATTTGGTGTAAATATAGTGATCTGATATAACTGTAGCTTATTGACTTTGCCCCTTGCATAATATAATTGTAATTTTAGGCGTTATAAACCCTGCTCTGCTTCTCCTCAGGGTCAAGAGTTCTTTTGGGCATTATCCCCGTCTCTGAATGCCAGCTGTTAAAGGTCTCTTGACTTGCCATCTGTGCCTCTTGCTTGGTATTACATTTATACAATGTCTCACTTTCTTATACTTTTTGAAAACCTCTTTCTGAATAGAAATGGTAACTCTCAAAATCAAGTTCTTCCAATCAGGTTTTGTTGTTGATGATATTTTGCTTCTTATATTTGTTGCTTTTCAATGCATGTATGTTAACTTCTGTTTTTCTTTTTACTGTTTCTCTTGAGCTAATTTTGCAAAATCTATATTACTTGCAGCATACAACGACTGAGATATTGCTGGGAAAACCTGCTCATTTCTTATGTAGAAAGACACTTAATGTCTTTAAAAAAGTTTTTGCAAAAACTTAATTGAGAATTTCATACATGCATATAAGGTGTTTTGATCAAATCCATACCCACTCCTTCCCTCCAACATTCCCCCCTCTGGAGAGATAACCCTAAAATCTTTTAAGGATTAGATACAAGCTCCCAAATACTTTTGACATTTTTTCCCTTGGAACAGAGTTCGTTGCTAACAGGCCCAAGGATATTTTGACTTTTAGCCAAGAAACTGGCTACATTTCTTTGGGGTCTTATTACCCTAACTGCCTAGTCAATTCCTACTTCCTATTCTTATCATGCCATCCTCTGAAGGGGTTACCCAAATTGCCAATAGGGAGTAGGGACGCCAACCGCTCTGGCTTCTTCCATGCTGAACAGGGATGCAGGGTGAGGCAATTGGAGTATCCCGAATTGCATAACACCCGAATTGCATAACTCCTGTCTCTAAGGGGAGAAGAAAGTCCTTGTCAAGAAACTCCAATGGACTTTCATATGAACATTTGAAAATTGCCCTGTTCTGACTTTTTTTTAACTTCTCTGTCTAGAACTTGTAATGCTAATTATTCTTGCCTTTACTTCTCCTTTACATCGCCTATTCATGATTCAAAGACACTTAATGACTTAATTATCTTAATCTAGTAAGTCTATGCATTGTGCAGGGCATGTATGTGTGGCTTGAGCATTTTCTCCGTTCTGAAACCTTTTATAGAGCTGCTTCATCTCTCACTTTCTGTTAGCATGGGCCTTGAGTTCCTTGGAGGTGAGACACCTCTTCCCAGCTCACTTTTGGGCATGCATGCAACCCTACATATACGTACAACCTTCCTGATTCCCCCAAATATATCAAGCCTTCCAAAATACTTTAGAAATCTTATTTTCAAGTTGCAATTTATTGAATGTTGTACTCTTAAAATGGGTTTCTTCTTAGAACTTCAGTGTATGACAGTATTAGTAAGTAGAGCCCATGCAGAGATAACAAGTTAACATTAAATGAAATTATTCTGGACTCTAAATCTAAGGGATGACGTGACTATAGGAAAGATATATGAAACAGAGGCATACAGAATGGGGAGACAATTATGCAAAGCAGAAGACAGTAATTAGAGTGATGAAATGAAAAGTCAAGGAATGCCCAGTAATGCGGACATCTACCTGGCAAAGAAGGAATCCTTGGTATGCTTCCAGAGGAGCATGGCTCTGTCAGCAATTTGACTTAGAATTTGTCTACGGGATTGTTAGAAAATAAGTTTTTCTTGCTATACACCAAAATTTTGTGGTATTTTTAAAAAAGATTTAAGAATCTGTAATAATATTTAAACCTTCCATTTAAATTTTTCCAGTGGCTAGCATTATAACCTATTAAATAATTATAAATAATTTTAAATAAAATCTCCCTGTATATAGACCTTTTACATCCTAAGTAATCTATACATCAGTCAAAAACAAACAAAAAAGAAAATGCAAAAGAAAATAAAAATAAAACAAACTCCTACTTTGAAAATAGGCCATTTCTAATGAGATGGATATATACAAAATGACAAACTTGGAATGGGGCTCTCTGAAGGTCTGTATCTGATGTGTCCTCTCTGATGGCTATAAAACTGCTGATTTTCAGAGCTAGAGCCTAGAGCCCATAAGCCAGTTTCTTTATGAGGCTACAGGTGAGCTAGAGAAAGTGATGGTGATGCACACTGAATTAGAATCCCAGGGGACCTACTGTTCATGCCAAAGTTCAACAACTTTACTTAATATTTAAAAGATTTTCAAGCATTTTTTTTCCCAGTTGCCAGAGTTCTGAAAAAGCTGATGTTGACCATTTATGTCAGTGTTCTCAGTGCTTCTCTGGAGGAAAAGATTTGCAGAGGTATTTGCTCCCCATTACATAAATCCCTTTGGAGTCTCCTAATTCCTAAATGAGAGAGAGAGAGAGAGAGAGAGAGAGAGAGAGAGAGAGAGAGAGAACATCACCCCTTTTACTTTGTACCTTTCAATAGCACCATCATAATAAAAAAATCATCAAGAAAATGATTCATTGACTAGGTCAAAGTCTATAGGATGGAATCACTTCCCCAAAGCCCATGAGTGGCAAGCCAAGACTTCAGTACATGATTTATTAGAGAGCATTTAATATTCCAAGCACATATTCTACCAGAAGTAGTGTTTTTTATAACTACAGCGTATGATATTGCTCAATTCACCTTTATTCATATTACCATATACTAGTTTTTAATGATGATCAATTTTACTTTGCTTTATAAATTTGAGTAACCTGGGTATAATCAATGTGTGGAAATCAGGCAGGTGATATGGAGTGTATGAACTCCAATGAATCATAGTGTTAAAAAACAAAACCACTTTTGAACTCACTGAAGAAATGTTGATTGGACAGCTCTTCTAAAAGTGATTCAAAAACAGCAATTAACAGAAACAATTCTCCAAGATCTCAATTTTGGTGAAAATGGAGTACAGAAACCAAAATAAAAGTAGAGTTTTGAAATGTATTTATTTTTCTTAATTTCATACTTTTATGCAATGTGTTTTGATCATATCTACTCCCCACTTCCCCATTCCCTCCCTCCAACTCCTCCCAAGTCCTCCACTAAGTCTCCCTCCACTGAGTCCCCTTCCACTTAGTCACCTTTCAAACCCCATGTCTTTTTTAAAAAATATATACCCACTAATTTCAATTCATGCTGTCTCTCCATATGCAAGTGGGTATAGGGCCATGCACTGGAGCCTGGGCAAACTAGGAGGGGCCACACCCCTGAAAAATAAAACTGAATCTCCCTCTCCTAGAAGTCATCAACTGTCACCAGCTCTTCAGCTAGGGGTGGAGCTTGGTAAGTCCCTCCCCTTTCCACGATGGAATTTTTTTTTTTTTTTACTATGTCATTGTTTATTTTAATCAGTAGTAGCTTCTGCTTCAGTGGGACCCCTAATGAGCCTTCGAATTCCTCTTTTTCCTGCAGTACCTTTTGGTTTTTCAAAGCTGCTTATGTGCATGCTGCTTGGGATGCAGTTCTTCATAAAGGAAGTCTACAGTCAATTCATCCCCGTTGTCTATCTCAATCTTTCTGATTATATTCATCTGTAATTGTCTTTCTACAATTTTTAGCAGAGGGCTCTTGCAGCTTGATACAGCATCCATTCTCTTACACTGCATGTGTACCTAGGCATTGAATAAATGAAAACTACGGACTCTAAGTAGTCTCCTTCATGGGAGTGTTTGTACAGGAAGAAATGGTAACGTGCTGAATCCTTGGGAATCTTCTTTGGCAAATCTTTGAGTTCTGTATTTGTTGTGTTGACCAAAATTATTATTTCATTTTTTATATCTATTTCCAACTGCACATAGTTGAGCTGTTTCTTACTCAGTTTTTCCAAAGCCTGGAAAGCATCTTGAGAAATAAGAAATGCTACTCCTAGTAGTGTCTGATGCTTAGTGTCCACAAATAACGTCAGTCTGTGCCTCATTAATTTTAATCTGTCGTAATTCTTCCTCAGCTGCAGTCCGTGGGGCAGGGGAAGACTGAGATGGCAAGTATTTTTTATACCCAAGTAATGATAAATCTTCCTTTACTGTCCCAAACACTTCGTCTTTAATGTGTCGGCCTCCAACCTCCTTCAGAGTTGCTCTTGTGGCCGCTGTACAGCATTTTTTAACAAACAGGAGAATGATCTGGAGAGGATGCAATGGATATCCACTCATATTCCAGGGCATTCTGAGAGTCTAACCTGAATAATACATAGCAAGGCTGCTTCTCCTCCAGTAGAGGCAAAACAAAAGACTCGTAAGCCTGCTCCCAGGAGGCTGACTACATGATCCGACTACAAACTGCTCATTTTCAATAGATATTTTCAGAAGTCTGTATTTTCCATTTTTGACTTTGGCAAAGATATCTTTAACACCTTCATTTGCTTGGATGCCAGTCTGGTGGGACATGGTGGTGGCCGCAGGCTCCCGGCTCCAACCCAGGGTGCTGTAGCCGCCCTAGCTCTAGGAAGTAGCTTCCATGATGGTATTTTAACTGGCGTGATCTTGCACAGGTCTTGTACAGGTAATAGCAGCTATTGTGAATTCATGAGTTCTGTGGCTCTGTCATGTACAAAAGACACCATTTCACTTCATACCTTCTCAATTTCTAATTCTTTATACTTCCTCTTCCATGTTCCCTGAGCCTTGACTAGCTTTGTGTGTGTGTGTGTGTGTGTGTGTGTGTGGTGTGTATGTGTGTGATACAGATATCATATTTTGGACTGAATGCTATACTACCACTTACTCTTTTTCAACCAATTGTGAGTCTCTATATTAATTATTAGCCACTGCAAAATCAAGCTACTCCTATGAGGGATGATACCTGCACTAATACATGGGTATAAAGATAAGTATTTATAAGACAGTTTGGTGATATGTTCATTAGCAAAATAATAGTATTAGATTCTCCCCTAGGGCCTATGACTTTCAGTCATAGGCCAGATTTACAATACCAAGCATGGGTTCTATCCTGTGGATTGAGTCTAAAATCCCATCAAAAAGTTGTTGGTTAACTCATAACATTTATGCAATTATTTCACCAAAATATGTATCTGATGAGGCCAGTCATTATTGTAGATCCCAGGCTTCATAGCTGAGTAAGACTGTTGATAACTTTTCTCATTCATCAGCCTGTATAACTTCTTTGGCACTATGAAAGTTTGCCAGCAGAGAGGAAGCTTCCAGGTCAGTATTAGTTTGATTTCTCCATGTCATGAGACAAAATATGCAGTGTCTTTTTTAAAAAAAGTTTAAAATCAATACAGAAAAGATATTTAGAAAAATGTCAACAATGACAGGAACTGAGAGAGGAAAGTGTCAGAATTTGCCAGTAAAAGTCCGCTGCCTGAAGTTGTCTTCAGATACGCAAGTTGAAATAAACAATCCAGTCCCATACTTCCAATAGTTGTAATAATATCAATTACATAAGAATGAATCAGTTTGAAAAAGAATGAATCAGTTTGATAAGAATGGATCAGTTTGAATAAATCAAACTGATAATGCAACATGAAATAACAAAATTATACAATATTGTAAGTACCTGTTTTCAAACTAAAGGGTTGGACAGTTCCTCAATGCTGTGGCACTTCCCTACAACACTCTCTCACATGAGTATTCTATAGATAATCGGTCCAGAAAAGCCAATACATTTAATTACGGATGAAAATTTATTAGCACAGTGATTATACAGACACAGAATTACAGAATAAATGTTAAGTCATTATATTCAAAAACCTTTCATATGACTACTGTAGCTACTCAAAGGATAATATTCTTGACAAAAATAGTTTTGTTTGAATATTTGAGTGACCTCTAACTCTGAAATTCATTTGTAAGAGCATATTTAATAGAAATATAACTATATTGAGCCAAAATGTCTTTAAGTATAAATGTCAGAATAGGCACAGGTATAAAATTTGAAATATCCAAAACTGAAAATATCTGCATGTCCTTTAATAATACAAAAGATAAAGAAATTATAGTTTTACATAGTAGAATGCTTCACAGTAATGAGAACCAGTGACATGCAGAGACAATGAAAAGTCTCATCAAATCTTCAGTTAATAAGTCTGATTTTAGCAAAATACATAATTGATTCTCTTTATTGAATCTCAAAAACAGGCAAGGCTAGTTCAGATCATTAGAATGCAAGATAATAAATTTGAAGGACATAGGAATAAAACAGTACTATTTTAAAGGACAGACATGCATGGCATGTTGGATTTCCATATTTGTCTAGAGATTATATGAATGATTTACTAGTAAAAGACAGAGAGCTCTCTATTTGTCATATAAACATATATGTGTAGATACAAAATGTGTATGGAACTTCAATAAGAAGTTATAAAATTTATAACTTTATATTTTGTAATGAACTTAAATAACTGCTTTCCATCATCTTACATAATTTCCTGCTCAGACTGTTATAATTAAATGCTAGAAATTGGGTGTATAATAAATAGCACATTTTTCCTAACAGTTCTGGAGGGTGGGGAATCCACAATCAAAACACTAGCTGAAGCAGGGTCTGGTGATGGCTTGCAGTCTTAATATTCTATCTTCTTGCGTCCTTATGTGACGGGAGGGAAAAATGAGTTCTTTTGGGCCTCTTTTATGAAAACACTAATCTCATTCAAATAATTGAACCATCTCTGTGGAAAAACCATCAGAAAAAGAATACTAAGGTCTAGCAAATAAGATTATGAGGTAAAAGAAGGACAGATAAGATATAAATTGGAAAAATTTCAGTTAAGAAGTTGAAGCACAGACCTTAATCCTTGCTGCTTGGCTCAGGCTATAGGATCACAAGTTCAATGCTTGCCTTGGTAGGGCACTGAGATAGTTATAAGCCATGCTCAGCAACTTAGTGTGCAAAATAATTTTCCTTGAAATATTTGAAATAATCGTAATTATTTCTCATCTAAAGGAAGTGCTCAAATGCAAACATCATAGAATCCTTTAGAAAGTTAAAAATGCTGATTAAAATGCTGGGCCAGGTGTTGCAGGCCTGTCATACCAATCATTTGGGAGACTTAGCATGAGGATCTGACATTCTAGACCTACCTTGTTACAACAGTGAGTTCAAGTACATTCTAGGTAGCATGACATGGTTTTTAAATAAACAGTAAAAAGAGGACTGAGAATATAGTTCAGTTGGTGAGTACTTGACAAGCATGTAGAAGCCATAAGTTGAATCTCTAGTATTGCAAAAGAAAAAAAAAGATGAGGCTGGGCATGGCAGCACATACCTTTAATCTTAGCACTTGGGAGGCAGAGACAGGTGGAGCTCTATGAGTTTGAGGCTAGCCTGAAGCTATAGGGAGATTCTGTCTCAAAAAACTCAAAACCAACCAAACAACATCTACTTCACCCCCTCAAAAAGAGAAGCTGAAACACAAATTCAGTCATTTCAGATATGAGAAAAATAGTAAGAAGTGACATTTAAAATATGCATTGCACAATCACATAGGCTACTTGGAGGTTAGAACAGAGGAAGATGTAGAAGGAATAGGAAGATCTTTAGAAGACTGAAGGGGCATTTCCAATATAAACAACAATCCATGAAAATCCAACATACACATAACTGAAATAATAGAATTTAGAAATACAGTGCTAGAACTAGCAGCAAACTGTCTTCTAAATATCTATGCTTTTACACCTAAACAAACAGTACCCAGTCTTAATTAGACAAGCTTCTCCTCACAGTGAACAGTGGTGACCAAAGAGATACATGACTGTCCAAGGTGCCTGATAAGGGATGGATGTGGACCAGAGTCCAAACAATCATTTACACCCCTTCCCATGGCTCAGGAAACATTGCCAAAGAAATATGTGAGGGCCTGAAGATAGGTGAAGTCTCAATACAATTTAATAATCATTAACTCACATCAACTGTGGTTATCTGCACTGGGCCCACACAAGACCAGCCTCAGCAACAGTCAGTCAAAAAGAGGGTGGAGCCTGTAGGTCCATACTTTTCATCTCTGAACTATTGACTGTAAATAGATTCTGGGAGAGGATGAATCATTTACAATAATTGTGTATGCTCTGCTGAGCCTACTAGGTTCCAATAGATAGCTCCAAATCCACAGTCACACAAGTGCTCTGGTTAATTTTGAGGGGCACAAAATAAAATGAATAGACATGAACTTAAGAAGGATTTGTGGAGAAGGGGATGGTGGAGAGGTAAAAGGTAAGAGCCAGTATAAGTTATGCACATGTAAAACTGTAAAATATGTAAATAAAAGATAAATGAAAGGCTGCCCTGTGTTCCTCCAATGCCAAGGAAAATATAAACAGGAGCCAAATATGGAGCACTTCCTGCCATCTGAGGAGACAGTATCTCAAAGAAGATTAACAAGAAGGTAAGTCATGTGTGAGCATGGAGTACAAAATTTCCAGCTGATATTGAATCTTCTCCAATGCCATTAATTCTTCTATAAAAAATAATAATATTAATAACTTCCATCAGGAGAAAAATATATTATTAAAGGACATTTGAGCCATCCTACTTGCACATGAAATATGTTAGATTAAAAAGAAAAAAAGACAGAAATTACAGCACTGTTGATAGAGCATATTTTGAGAGGATTATATGATTATTGAGCCTCCTGGGTAGAGGATCTTGTGCACACTCTTTCATAGAACTATGACTTAAAACAATCCTATCCTTCATGATTGATTTATAAGACTCATGTAGATGCAAGTCATTCATAAATGAAAAATAATCCAGATAACACTTTTCTTTTACTGTCTTTCTTTTGTCTGTGTTGCTTCAATTAAATACTCCAGACAGGCAATTTATAATAAACAGAAGTTTGTCACATTTCTGAAGGCCAAGAAGTTCAAGGTCCAGACATTGAGAGTTAGTGGTGATGGCTTCACTCTGTTTTATCCATGGAGCTGCCTTGCCATGTCTCACAACCTAGGAAGGATGAGCAAGCTCCCTCAGATAGGGCACTAAATCATGCATGCATGAGGTTCCACCCTCATGGACTGGTCACCTTCCCAAACTTCTCCCTACCAAGCACTATTGTCCTGGGGTGGGTAGAATTTCAATTTATACATTTTTTGATGAAAACATACTCAAACTGTGCATTTCCATGTGAAATATCATGTGAACTGACAGAGGAACATAAACATTTGCTGGATGCTTCGTTTGTATTAGAGAACAGTACACTGTGGACTGAAGCTGATGCTGAATCAGAGCCACAAGTATTTTCAGGATCAACAAAGGAGAAAAAAGTTAGAGGAGAAATACTATTGGAAAGAGGGAGAAGGTCCCCAAATCATCAGACTTCTTGGTAGAAATATTGAAGCAATTGCTTTCCTAAGAAGTGTGGTGATATGACCTGGACTTTGTGTTCACTCTGCTCAGTAGCAAGATACAGACTGCCCTTGGATAATTTAATCTTGGGTAGCACAGTTCCCTGCTGTTGACACAGATGCTGAAGAGCCTCGTGTTTTCTAATTTTGCAGTTGAGCAGCAAGTCTCATGAATACATGCTGTATGGATCCAAGACCACGTAAATATACTCCACCAAAGCCAACACAGTTCTTAAAACAGATAGTTGATGAACTGGAATGGTAAATAAAAAGAAATATAATGGAGTTCACTAACCAGGCATCGTTTGTATCAGCAATTGTATACTTAATCTTTATCACTGACTTGTGCTAGCCTTGGCACACACATAGGATGTGGTAATATTTCTGATTTACTCAAATTTTGGAATTGGATTCAGACAGTTTCAGAGACTTGCATTCAGCTTTCATAAATATGAATTCTCTTACCTGACAAATTAAAAACCACATGTAGAAGTTTAATCAAGTGTCAATATAAATTCTGAAGTTGATTAACAAAGGACAACCATGTGAGTGTGTGGACCTAGTGGACTGCCATATCATGATCTTTAGCCAGGACTTTGTGTGGCCTGATGTATTCCACTCTTATAGGGGCATGTAGTTTCACAGTGTCAAAGGCAACTTGGAATTTTTGTCAGTGGTCCCTTTCCCTCTGTAACCGCAAAGTAAATAAATGATATTGGATTCTATGAGAAAAAACATAGAGGTAATCATTGGTGTATATGCTTGCCCTGGTATTACAGACTGGCTCTTCTGTAATTCAGAAACTGATAAAGGATCATGAATAATTTTCATCCAGGCATTTGCCTTTAATTTTTCATTCATCTTTGATTCATTATTATTTCTCCTGAAAAATACTTTGTTCTAGGATTTTTCTTCACAGGTCCCTGTAGGTCAATGTCTCTTAGCTGATGTGCTGACATTTACAGTTATTACTGTCTCCCCTCAGTCCACCAGTCAGGTTTCGCCACCTGTCTTCTATCATTCTTATTACAATCAGTAAATCAATTGTTGTACTAGCTAGAAGAAAGTTGTCACCAAACTTTTTACAGATGTGGGGGCCACCTCACTCATTAATGCTTTCTTAAACTGTATATTTCAGCAATACCAGGAAACATGAGAATTATGACAGAATGGGATTTATTATATGACTCATTGCTGTGACAAAATACCTGAAGAAAGTAACCTTAAGGAAGAAGAGTTTAATTGGGCTCATGGTCTGAGAGTGTAGTTAATCATGGTGGGGAAGGTATAGAGGCAAGCCTATAAAGTAGCTGGTCACACAGCATACATAGTGAGGAAGCACAAAGAAGTGCACACTTGTGGTCCCTTTGATTTCTACTTTTATTCAGTCTGAGACCCCAATCCATGGCATGATGTCACCGACATTCAGGGTAAGTTTTCCCTCTTCAGTAAAACTTCTCTGGGAACACTCTCATAGACATGCCTGGAGATATGTGTCCTTAATATAAATCCCATCAAGTTAACAAGGAAGGTAAACCCTCACATATACACTCCAGCTTGCCCAATTCTCTGACATGTTCAAATCCTAGCTTAACCATCTTCTCTCAGTGTGTTCAGTTACATTTCTTCATTTCTATGGATCATTACAGTAGTGAGTTTTCCTCAACATACATTCTTCTTTAAAAAGAATTATTTTTATTATTTTTGAATTGTGTGTGTGTGTGTGTGTGTGTGTGCAGGTGTGCATTAAATCCAGAAGAGAGCATTGATCCCTTAGAGCTGGAGTTATAGGTGGTGTGAGTTGCCAGACATGGGTGTTGGGAACTGAACGCTGGTCCTTTGTAAGAGCATCAGATGCTCATAACTGCTGAGCTATCTTTCCAGTTCCTAAGACACATTCTTGAAGTTGTATTATCTATCTTCCATTATCACATAATTGCTCTAATTTCTGATATTTCTCTTCCTCAAATAGAGAAAATAAAGATGAGCCTGATGGATTGTCGACTTCTTTTTTTTTTTTTTTAGTTTGTTTCCTATGAAAACTATTATTTAACATCTAATTATTACGTAACTTATTTAAAATTTCCATACCATGTTTTATGTGTGTTTTACAATCCCCTGTCAATGCTTTCCCAGTATTTCAGAATAGTTTCCACCTATTTCATTTTTTTAACCCAGATTGTGAGCTTCTTTTTCTCTATTGATAAAGTTATTCAAACTGTTGTCTCTTCTTTAATAATTATCCCTTTAAACCTGTAAAGGAATTTGATATAGAACTTGAAAAACAACTTTTAGAAAATAAAGATTTTGTAGAAACAATGATGACTACAATCTTCAAAGAACAACTCCTCGTTTCTATTACTCTTTGCTTAGTAACAAAGGAAAATGCCTACTTTGTAAGATCATGTGCCAAGTGGTTCTATTAACTTTTAAAAATTAATTTGCAAACATTTGGCAAACACCAGATTTGACAATGTCTGGGGAAGCATGCTTAGTTCTTCATTTCTTAAGGACAGCATCATTTCAGAAAGTATTCAGTAGCTATTTGTTGCTGTTTGTACTCAGTAGTCATGTTATTTTTTTCTAATTTATGCTCAGTAACTATTGATTGAATTGAACTTAATTAACTATGCCTTTTAAAATAGAAAACAAATTGATTTTCTTTTCACTTCTGAACTTTTTTCCTCCTTTTATATTCATAAGTTTCAGCAAAACTTCTCTAATTTACCTACCAATCAGATGTTTTAATTCTTCACCCTAATTTAGAACCAAGGCTTATAAATTTGAAATCATTGTACATAAAGGCAATTATGTATGATGGCTGCCTTCCCTTCCTTGGTCTTCTGGGAATATTGTTCAATAGTGTGTTGGAAATTTTTCATTACTCTTCCTGGCAATCACTTCTGGTGATTTTTTGTATCTGCTGACTTAATTTTCTCATTGTTTTCATTGAGTTTATGACTTTGGCTGCTGTGAGGGGACGTATAAGGAACAGGCAAGAACTCAAAACACAGATTTTACAAAGACTAAAGGAGTCCAGCATGCATTTCAGCTTCCAGTAATGTACTGTACTCTGTAGACATGCTACTTTAGAAATCTTTTTTATAGTGCCAGAGAGTTAAGTGAATATACTATCATGAATATTCACGATTACGTTCAGAGGGATAATTATGAGTACTCAACTTTTTCAAGTAACTTTCCTAAAGTTGTACCTGCATGACTCTCCTTAGGTGTCATTAAGTTTAAAGGCAAAAATTTTAATTAGTACATGTTTGTGTGTGTGAACATGCATATATGTGATATGTGTACATGTATGTGTATGGAGGCCAAAGTTTAATGTCAGTTATCTTCTCCAATTACTCTCCACCTATTTGTTGAGACAGGATCTTGAATGTGGAGTTCACTGATTTGACTAGATTGGTTGACTAGGAAGCCTCAAGGATCCTCCTGTCTCCACCTCCCTGATGTTGGTGGCCTGCTATGGGTATTTGGGATTTGAACTCAGGTCTTCATGCTTTCTTGGCAAGCACTTTACCAACTGAGTCCTATCCCTAGTCCCTCTTGTTTTCTAGATATTCTTACTTGTTCACTGACTTTAAAAGAATATGGGTAGAAACATAAATGCTTGGATGGTACTTTAGAAGGTACATCACATCCAACTGACAAAACAATTGCAGTGGCTTCTCACTGGGGTCTATATTCTCCCCTGCCACAGGGGGTTGGTCCGATATACAGTACCAGATGTGTGTTCCACCCCTAACAGCGGGCTTTTTATCCAATCAAAAATTTGCTGGTTGTGCATACACTAGACACTGCACTATTGCACCAACAAGAACATTTTGTTTGGTATATTGGTGTGATACAAGGGGTCCATCATTGAGCAGAATTATAGGGGATGATTCTCCCCTAGGCATCTGCATATTTCCTTTTGGCACCATGAAAGCCACCCATCCAGTGGAAGGGAGTTTCCAGCTTAGTCAGCTTGATTTCTCCCTCTCCTGTGCTCATATCAACCAGTGTGTTCAGTAATAGGGTCCCTCCATCCACTTCTGGTGTACAACCAACATTATTGGCAATTGCCTTTATTGTTTTGGGGGACACCAGGGCCCCTCAGGCCAACAGCTCATGGGGGCAACCCATCTCTAGCACTGGGATTTTCATTTAACAACTGTATTACTTCTTGTAGGGCTTTCTTCCATCCCTGTAGGGTTCCTGCTGTACTTAAGACTTTTTATTTATTTTTATTTATTTATTTTATTTTATTTTTTACTGTGTATCTGGAGAAGGTTTTCCCCTTTATTCCCATAGTTCTTTGTATAGCCCTCCTTTCCCTCCTTCCCTTTACCCCCTTTTTACATATTTCTCCCTTAGTCCCTTTATCTTATTATTCCCTCTCAGGTTCCTTCTTTCCCTTTATCTCCGTTTCCCTTCCATATTCTTGGGAAATTGATAGGTATTTGAATAGATAAATGAGAGAGATCTGACTAAACCAGCAGTGGAGGGACTGCACTGGGGAATGTTGGGGACACTGACTTGACACAGAGAGCCTTAATACCCAGAACAGAGTATATGGGTTTCAGTGGGGGAGGGGGAGCTATGGGAGGTTGCTAGTAGGGATAATATGATTCAGATTGTTTGAGATATTCTGTATGAAATACAATAAAATTTAATGAAAACAAATTTTAAAATGTGGATAATTTGATGTCTACTAACGGTTCTGTGATTTGCAAAACTTTCCTCTTGTGTGAATCTTTTAAAGTAAAAACAAAACACATTTTTGTACCAAAGCCCTTTGTGTAAAAAGCAAGTGAAAGTTTATCAATGACATGAAGTTGTCCATTTTGCATCATTCTTCAGTATTTGCTCTGGCATGTGAAAAAGAAAAGACAACAGAATCAAAATAAAGCATTGTGTTGGGAGCTGGAAAGATGACTCAGCAGTTAAGAGCACTGGCTGCTCTTGCAGAGGACCTGGGTTTGTTTCCCAGCACCCACATGACAGCTAACAATCATCTGTAGCTCCAGTTCCAGGGGATTTGATGTCCTCCTCTGATGTCCTCAGGAACAATATGGGTGCACTTACATGCATGCACTCAATCACATAAATTAAAAATAATAAAAATAAAATTTTCAAAAATATATTTTGACAGTTTGAGGAAGATGGGTAGAGTTAATATTTCCATCAGATATTTTTAAATGGATAGTTGTCAACCAAGTTGATTCAAAGTAGCACTGCTAAATATTCAGAAAGCTAACATGGAAGAGGAGTCAGAAACTGTACTATTCATTTGCTTCCTTCTGAGTCATTCCCATTGCTTGAAGTCAGCTTTTTTCATTTTATGTGTGTTATAATTTGTGTGCCTCATGTGGCCACACATAAGAGAGAAAGAAGGAAAGAAAAAACTCTCTTGTTTCACAAGGCTTATATTTTAAATTTTAAGTTCATGAGTAAATGGTAATTCATAATGTATTTACAAAGTCATGTTTTCAAAGAATACCTACAAAAAATGCTTAAAGTAATCCATCACACTCCTCTCTCAAATGGAAGGCAAGAAGTAGGTGAGACAGCTTTTGGGAAAACATGACTAAGGTTGTTTATGATATATTACAAACCCTATGAAATTTTGAAAATGGGAAGAAGAAGTTACTCTGTCTGGATAGCTAACTGTTTCATCTATTAGGTAAAGTGATTCTATTTGAAGGATAAATTGTTAGGAAAAAAAGGCAAAGATAAACTGAATTATAGACTTGACAGCTAATATTTGCTGGAAAAGGCTGGCCAGACCAGACGAATATGCCATCAGGAAAGATCAATGCAAAATATCTGGGCAGGTTGGCAGCCATCTTGCAAAACCATTTGAGAAGAATGATTGTGTGAAAATGTTCACACTCACAGTGAAATTTTGGCAAATTTCCTTTATATTGTCTTTTTGTTTTTGATACCAAGTGAACAAATTTTATTTCCCTACTGGTATAGTTTGATTACAAATGTCTGTAAAAGCAAAATTTGTTGTCTCCACTTTCCCTTTTGTGGACACTGTGACTTTTTAATTGATTATTCAAGTGCTATAATCTGGAATTTTTTTGAAGAGACTCACTCTACAGAATGAAGTTTTGCAGGCGCTGGCTGAGGTTGCAGAAATAAAGGGCCAAAAATAGACACTTATGGCTAAGTCAACAAATGACCATATAGGCTTACTGGTCAGACCAAATTACTATTTAGTAAAATCACCAGCAAGTAAAGAATTTCATTTTTCTTTAACTTTCTTTTGTGAAATAGAAAAGGTGTATTAAAACCAAGAAACCCCTCTTCCAAATACTTGCATAAGACATCAAAGGACATCCCAACATGTTGAGACCTGATCGGTAATGTGTGGGAATTTTGCTTTTATTTATTCTCTTTGTCTCTACAGCAGCTATATGAAATATAAACAAATTATCATCATTTTATATTCTATTTCACTTCATTTGCATGGCTAGTTGAAATCTAAATCAACATAAAACCATTTTATTTTCCTGAAAAACTTTCTAAGATGCTCTATACTGTTGAAATAACTGTTATGTGTTTTACCTTTATCTTAAACTAAGCTGAATTAGGGTGTTGACCTCTGATAGTTTGTTTATGGAATTACTGATGCTCAAAATAGCTTATAAAAATGTAATAGAACTGAACTTAATCTGGAAAACAATAAAATTACAATGTTAAACAATATACATAGTTTTAAACTTTTTGTTTCCTTATTCTCAGCCAAATATTTCAATATTGTCTTAGAGGTTAGTAGCCAAAAATCACTTCGTTTAAACAAAGCTTGGCAACAAAAATGGACATTGCCTCAATATAGGAGATGTAAGATTACTGATTTTTTTTTGTAAGAAAAGGAATTTTAAAATGTATTACTCAAAAATATAGCACATTATGCAAATTCAGTTCTAATCAAATATTTACTTTAATGAAATTGTTATATATCATGGAGTATTGGAACAGTATTTTAAATTAAGACAGACATTTTGGCTTAAAAATGACCTACTCTAACAGAATACATTAATCCACTCAATTTAGCAAACAAAACAGGAAGAATAAATGGCTATTAAAATCTATTTATGTAACACATGTCTAATTTTTATACTTCCAAAATTTCTACTTTAAGTGTATTAGAGTAGATTTAAAAAATGGAGAGCCTTTTGAAGGATTTTAATATTTCCTAAAATTTATCTTTTTGTAAAAAGCACACAGCCCAGTTTTGCGCTATCCAAAGAACGTAATAAACTTTTATTCAAAGGCTAGAAAGAAAATGAAACAAGCAATGTTTTGTCCTCACATATATCACTTACAACCCGGAGATGATTATTTCTTCCTAACATATTCTTCATATCTTTCTTGTTAAAAATTATATTTTTATATGTGAAACCTATAAAAGAAACTTCATAGGTTATAATGTTAAAAAGCTTATTTAATAACTTTCAAATTTCATTTATGTCCTGAAAATTTTAAATTTACTTCCATCTCAACAGCTACATTCTTCTTCCGTTTCCATGGGAATTTAATAGCCTTATGGAGATGCTTGCACATAAAAATTAATGATTCAGTTTAGAAGGTGGTTTTCCATACCAAGAATTCTCATGAGAGAATATTCATTTAAAGTCATAACACAGTGATTTGACCTCCAGATTTTCTTAAGAATTTAGATCAATAAAATTAGCTTTATAGCCAATGAAAATATTCTCATATTTTTATTCTTAGTAATCTTAAATCAGTTGTTCCATTCCTTATGCAATGAAAAGTTAGACGACTTTATTTTTTTTATTTCATTTTATTTTACATTTTTGGTCTTTTTTGATACAGGGTTTCTCTGTAGCTCCAGATGTCCTGGAACTCATTATGTAGAGCAGGCTGGCCTTGAACTCACAGAGATCTGCCTGCCTCTGCCTCCCAAGTGCTGGGATTAAAGGCACGTGCCACCACACACAGCTTTAGATGAATTTATTATGATACAAAAGTTAAATATAGCTAATTTTGCCTCCCAAATTAAAATGCTATACATGAATGCTGATGGAAATTATTTAAATTTTATGTTAAATATCAGGTATGATGGAGTATGCCTTGAATTCAAGCACTTGGGAGGCAAAAGCAGGAGAATCTCTATGAGACTGAGGCCAACCTGGTCTATACCAGCCTGTCTATATAGCAAGTTCCAGGCCAGCTGGGGCTAGAGGGAGGCCCTCTGTCAAACAAACAAACAAAAGTTTGCTAAGACCCAAAGTCAGTCTTTTAAGTTATTGAAGAAGGAAAATTTTAATGTTCACAATTTATGTTTTGAACAAATACATAATGTTGTTTGAATAAATAATTATGAGTCATTATGACCCCTTAAATGCAATGCATGCTGACATAAAGCATTGTGTTTTGGTGATTAGTGGTTTAAGTTGTAGATTTTTTTTCAAAACATAAAAAAATTAGAAAATTAATTTAACATGTCTTTCCATTTTGAGTTTAGAGATATAGTTATGATATCAGAATAACTTTCCCTCTTTATTGTTAAAATTTTTATTTTTACTCACTGCACATTTAGCCTAACTTTTTAGTGCTTATTGAGATGAAAATGATTAAAGTACAAAACTCCTTGTTTATATCATTTTAAGTGAAACTTTGGCTGAACATTACTCAATTACACAACATATGTCTGGGTTCTTAAGCCTCCTAATCAATGCTGTGTTCAGGCACAATCCATGTAAATGTTCACCAAATAATTAGATCTATAACCAGAGAGGAAAATAAGGAAAAGATATATAATAATCACTCCAACCCATCATTTATAGCTGTGAAAACAGCTACATATTACTTATATGATGGTATACAACAATTATAACAAAGTGTCAACAACATTGTGTTGACTGGAATAGTGGATAAAGATATCAGTATATAAAACCACACAGTGTGCATTAGGGAGATATCTCAGTGGATAAAATACCTATCATGTAAGTCTGATGACCTGAGTTCAGATTCCCAGAGCCTATGAAACATGGGACCATGGAACTGTAAAACTGTGGGAACAGTGGTAAAAGGAGATTTTCCCCAACTTTTGGACCACATAAGAAACAGAAGTAAGAGGTATGTAACATACACTATGGAATGTAGTTTGTGTGATGGCGTGACTGTGTGTGCATAAGTGTACAACATGATGTAGTGTTGGAATTGGTCTGTACAGAGAAACTATGCGTTCCTTCCATGTTAATCTCTTAAGGAGATCTGTTAAGAGATTAACCCTGTTAATCTCTTAAGGAGATTAATAAAGATAAAACTATTTGGGTTTTGGGAAGAAAACACTGAAGAATATTTGCATAGCAATATTAAATAATTTCTTACACAGGTCATAAAAGTAAAAACAAAAAATTGATATAAATTTGTCATATAAATGTTAAAATTCCACTATTGCAAAGACATCACCATTAAACCATAGACTGGGAGAGAGGATTTATAGAGTATATTTCAGATAAAGGATTTGTATCCAATACACTTGAATAATCATTGAACTGAATAAATAATCAATAATCTAATTTTAAAACATAAGAAAGATGAGAAATGGGTTTATTAGATGAACTCATTCATTTACCTGAATTGGAAATAATTCAAATACACTGAGACATAGTCACACAAAAGAATACTATGCAGCAAAGAAAGGTAAAGGGTTATAGGTAGACTATAAAAGTTAGAATCTGTATTAAACTAGGGGTGAATGTTCAGTGGGAGATACAGGAAGCTTCAGGGAAGAATCTGCTCTATGTGCTGGATAAGTGTATAGGAGTGGTCTCACTTTATGACATTCACTATACCATAATCCTGTGATCTATGTACTCTCTTCTAAGTATGTTATACTTTGATAGTTTACTTACAATTTTCTTCTAGTTTTACCCATTGCTCATCTCCTTTTAGATCCCATTACTAAATAAAAGTCTGCATTTCAAATCCCATTTAAAGCTTCTTTCAAACTATGTCTGTAACCTGGTCACTTTCTACCATATTCAGCTATAGTTCAAACCTAGCTGTTTTCATTCATCCTCCAGATTATGATCATGGTTTGCTAATTGTTTATGCATTTCCCACTCTACATCTCTCCCCCTAGTTCTTTTAGGGTCCCTTGCTCCTGGTGCTATTAGACAAGCCATATAACACCTCTTTATCTGAATTTTTCATAGTTTATATCCTGGAGAGGGAAAATAGAGTAACTTACAAAGGTGAACACCCAGTGCCCTACAAAAGTTGAACACCCATACCCCATTCCACTCTGGGGCTTAGCAGCCCACCATTCCAGATCACTTATGTGCCCTGCTGACAGCCTCTGTTAGCTTTCCCACAGTCTCACCCCAAGTATGTAAATGTCCCCTCTTGTATACATATGGGCAAGACATGGGGGTCATTTTTTTCCCCCAAAGCTGCTGCCAAGATGGCTCCCACGCTCCTCCCTCCCTGGCTTACTTTCCGCAGCTCCCTCTCCATGGCTAACTCTGCAGCCAATTATCCACAGCAGGCCCCACCCCTTGGAGGAACAAGCACCCCTTGGGACACAACATCTGATTTCCTTTATATGTATTTTCAGCATAACCACCAGAATAGTTATGTTGGGAAGCATGCCAGATCTTATCACTTTTTAAAAATCATTTATGACTTAAAACACACTCAGTGGGAGGGAACTAATGTACAGAATTGTGAACATAGCCAAATATACATGGTTAGAAAGGTCATAGAGCTTAGAGAAAACCTAAAGCCTGTCACATCCTTAGACACACAATTTCTTACTGTGTGATAATATGGATCCTTATACTTACAATTATGCCAGTTCCTTTACAACAGATGGAGACTATAACAGAGTTCAAAAACTGGTCACATAGAGAATAAATGTGTGTGAGGTGGCCAACCTTAAGTGACACATTAACAATGAAGCCTCTCCAGCTAAGGCTCATGATATATAGTGGAAAAATGGGTAGGGAGACTATTAATGCATCTCTCAACTCTTATTAGTGAAGCTCTCTCATGCAACAGAGGGCAATGAATACAAAAAGGCCACAAATAACCAAAGTATAGAGAATAAGAGTCTGCAGAGTATGAGTCCTTGGACAGGACTCCTATATTAAGCTTCACTCACCTATAGCTCAGGGACCATTGAAGAAGAGGAGACAGAAAGATTGTACAAACCAGGAAGGAAGTATGTGACCATATGGAAACAGAGTCATACAGCCTCCTGGGACCTTGCTCATATGAACTTACAGGAATGGTGGCAACATGTACAAGACCCATGCAAACTCAATCAGACAAAAACCCAGCATAAAACTGGAAATGAACGGTAGGCTACAACCTTAACCAAAGAACTACTGACAGCTGATCACTGCTGGGTGAGGAAGAATTTGTCTTTTTATAAAGTAGAGAGTCTAGATAGGCTGACTAGACCCCAGTGGATGAACTTGCACTGACGGATGTCTGGGTACACTAGTGTGATGTGATAGGCCTTAACATATATGGCAGGATTTGTGAAATCTGGTGAGGGGGCTATGGGATAGTGTAGTTGGGGGAGGGTGTAGAAAGATGATTAAGATGTTTTGTATGAAATGCACAAAAATGTAATAAAAATATACAAAAAATAATTTAAATTAAACATTTAGTAAATATTTATATTAAAAATGATAAATTTATAAACAGAAAAAAATCATCTATGGTGATTGATTTTAATTCCATCTGTCAACTCCTCTAAGCTCAGTGCCTAGAAAATTGGTAAACATTATTCTGTATGTTTTTATAGTAATTTTTTGCACGAGAATAGAGTTTTATTCATCAACAATGAAGAGTAAAATCATGAAATCTGCTGAAAAAATGGATTGAACTGGAGAGCATCATGTTAAGTGAAATAAACCAGTCCTTTAAAAAAAATCACACCAATACCACATACTCTCTCATATACAGAATATAGATTTAAAAATACAGGAATATAGGTGATACACATGAAAGTATAAACAATACATGAATAAACAAGATGGACTATTTGCAAAGAGGAAAAGGCCCAGAGGGAGACAGAGGACCAGAGGGAGGTGGAGAGGGAAAAGAAAGGTTGACGAGGGTGAATATGTTCAATGTATATGATATACATGTGTGAAAACATAATAATGAAATCACCCATTTTTATGGTGACTATATGGAAAAAAACACTCTTAAATCTGCCCCCCAACCCCCAACTCTTCTGGATCTGTAAGCATGTGCGAATCATGATCTTGGGTTTCTATTCTGAAAGACTGAGTTTGTGAAAGTTGTCAAGAAAAAGTCCTCCTTTAAGAAATACTAAGTGAAATTTAGAATATGACAAGAGTACTTCTATGCTCAGAAACTACTGATGATCAGGAAAAAGTAAATAAAACACACTCGAATACGGGATGATGGTTCCTGTAAGTAATAGTCATGTAATCTGTCAGACTGTGTATGCCAGTGTAGAAGAGGATAGGATAACCTACATGGCAAATGCACATAAACTACCAAAGCCCAATGTGAAAGTTGGCCCGACAAATAATGCTGCAGCCTATACTATTAGTCTGCTGCTGGCCCACAGGCTTTTCAATGAGTTTGGTGTTGACAAGATCTAGGAAGGCAAAGTGGAGGTGACCAAAGGTGAGTACAATGTAGAAACATTGATGCTTGATGGTCGACCTGGTGTCTTCACCTACTATTTGGATGAGGTAATGCCAAAACTACAACTGGAATCAGGTTTGGGGAAGGGAACTGTGGGATAGAGGCTTGTCTTCCCTTTACAGTGCCAAACGGTTCTCTAGTTAGGAGTCTACAAGTAGTTCAGTGAACACAGGAAAGAAATCATGGGTTAGAACGTTAGAGAATATATGTGTTACCTAATGAAAGAAGATAAAGATGCTTATAAGAAACAATTCTCTCAGGACATGCAGGGGATAGATAAGAGAGATTATGCTGCTATATGAGAATATCCAGTTTGAGAAGAAGCCCATGAGAGAGGTTAAGAAGAAGAGGTGGAACAGTCCCAAAATACTCCCTGCCCAGAAGAAATGTCGGGTAGCTTATAAGAAGGCAAGCTTACTCAGAGCTCAGAAGCAGGCTGCTGAGAGCTAAAGCAATTTTCTATGAATATGTATTTTTAAAAACACAATAAACTTATTGATTAAGCATATTAAAACTAGAACAAATTAAATCCATTAACTTTGAGTAAATCACAATGTCCTATATGATATGAGTCAGCCTCACCCCATCTGTTGAAGACTTCCTGGAACAAAGAATGAAATAACCCAAGCAAGTAGGAATTTTTCCTCCAGGTTTCCTTTGGACTTAAAAATTGCTACATCCCTTCTTCAGGCTCCAGTCTGCCTCCTTCTGAACCATGAGCTTTTGAACTTGATAAGCTTTCTCAATGGTGTACGATAATTCTTTTAAATATATCTCTTTATATAGATAAGCATCCAACAAGTCCTTTTGGAATCTTCACTACAACACTGCGGTGACCACTAGGCTCAGTGCAGCACATGGACACCTTCGAACAAGCGCAAATCTCACTGGCTGTGATGCCTGCTATCCTCCTGACTCTAGCTCTGTCTGATTCTCTTGTGTGCTCCTGCTCTGTCCACACTGGTCGCCTTGCTCTTGCTTGAAAACACGGAGCAGGCTTTGGCACATTGTCCTTTCTACTTTTACTTTGGTTGCAGCATTTTCTACAGATAATTGTGTGACTCATAAGCTTGCTAGATCTAAGTCTTCCTGATCAGCACTGTTCCAATTTGCAGGCTCTCCTCACACTCTCTCTTCCTATACCATTTTTTGTTTCTTTTACCATTTTCTCATATTTTGTACTAGTTTATGGGTAATTTGTTTATTTTCTGTCTTCCCCAGGAGGTGGTAATATATATGCGATCATGTTTAGTAATCGTTTATCGATTTGTTTTCTGCTGTATCTGTGGTAGAGCTGTTCCATAGCAGTTGCTCCTTAAACACTTGATAAATGATTGGATTAGTAAGAATAAATACAAGAACTCTTCAGAGACCAGAAGTCTAACAATTTATGCAGACTTAAGTTAATGACATATGTTTAAATAAGTATGGGAATGGCTGGAGTTAGTTGGTGCTTTTCTGCCCTCTCTTAAGATCCTCCTCTTTCCATATTCTCATTTACAATAATTTAAGGTAATCTAACTTAATTTTTTGCTTTTGTAATGTACTTAGTATTAATCGTTTAATTCAAATATAAATGTATTTACTATCAATTTATTTAAACATCTTTTCTAATCTTATTCTCTGTTCACTCCAAATTTAAGATGATCACAGTACATTTGGTGGTTCCTAGGGAGCAAGAGACTGTCCACTGGAACTTCACAGATCAGTGTTTAGTGATTTCCAATCTAACATGGAGGACGTCAGACCACAGTTAGAAAGGCTTGTGATAACAAAATGTTTTTACGCAAATGTCACCAGGTTACTCTTGAGTATTTTCCAGTCAAGAGAAGAGATTTGTCTACAAAGTAACAATCAGCATGCCAAATCCCAAAGTAGGCATTATATTTTCTTAAAATGTATACAAAAGACAGAGTTGGGAAATAGTTAAAGATGTTTAAAGAAAGAAAACCTTCAGTAATTTGTCTTTTTACATGGCAGAGCTTGTTTTAAGTTTGTAGATAAATTTAAAACCTTGATATAAGTACTTGTTTTCAGCCTTCATTGTTTTAACAACATGCATCATATGTGGATTAAGAATGTATGAATTCAGTGACACACAGATCCTACTGATGAGGAATATGTACAGCATAATCTCAGGTCCCTGACGTCCCTGAGAATCTCTTTGTGGATAGGTTTATATGATTATATATGAATAATATTGATACGCATTTGATGACCCAATAGTCAACAAATGTAACATTTTACTACCAATAGCCTCATAATACTTTACTTCCAGCTAAAGTAGAGAGGGTCCTAACACAAACTGATTTCTATTGTCTTTCCCAACTATTTTCAGAAATATTAGATTCAGTGAATTTTGGTATTAAGTAATTTTATTTCACATAAATATTAAAAAATTACAAAATAGTAATGTTATCTAGAATAACTACAGGATACTTACAGCAATATCATGTGTCATTTGATGTTTCTTTTTGGTCTATGAGGAGAACAGAGTTGCTTCCTTTCTGGTTGTTTTATATAACACATTGTGCATCATAAAGTAATCTTTGATAAGGAAATGGATCTTGACAATCATGTCTTACTCCTTTTGGAGAAAAAAAATGATTTATAAAACTAAGGAATAAGCTGGATCACAATCTACAAGTGCTATAGAGGGTGTCACCTCTGTAAACTAAACTTCATGATTCTCTAGGAACTCAGTATTTGTTATATTTATTTTAATTACTTGACGATTGTGTCTTAATAGCTTTGTTAGTTGCATTACATACCCCATTTCTCCATAATTTTCTTTTCCTGAAAAACTGCCGTGCTAATTTTCATCAGATTACTAGTGGATTAAAGTGGCAGGATGTTTCAAGAAGAACAAAATAAGAACAAAACACTTATTGTTTTCTTATCACTCAGGGTAATTCAGTTGATAAAACCTCACCTTTTTTTCAGGTGAAAATACAATATAGAGTTCTTAATATTATCGCTACTGTTCTTTATGAAACTACTTAAAAAGAACACATATTTTTATATTGTTATTAATCTTTATTTCCTATTTTGTCTACAATGAAGAAGTATCCTTACTGTAAAGCATCTCTATGACAAACACATGGCACTGAGGAGCATGTGATATATTTGAGTCCGGAACTGTCGTAAAGGTAGTGATCATTGTACAACTCAGTGTGAGGCCTTCGCATTTATCTCAAGTGGGAAAACGACTGAGAGCTGGTGGCTGCACATAAAAAATGGACAGTTGGAATTAATAAAGTGATGCTCAGTGGCAAAGAAAACTAATAATACATAAAAGTGTTCAAGTTGATTTACTCTAACATGTCTGTCTTATGAATAGGCTTCATGTGATTTACCCGAAATTCTTGTGACAGCAACACTGCCAGAATTTGCTTAAACAGTAGACTAATTAATAATGGGCTTAAAATAATTATTGTTAAATGCTAACTATATGCAATAAGGTTTTAAAAATATAGAATACTATTAGAAAAAGTGCTCCATAAATCAAGGTCAATGTTCACATCAACTGCTTATCTAAAGTGAATAACAAGATTTGCTTAGTTCTATAGATGATGCATTTAATACATGAGAAAACATTAGAAATGATGTTCGACCTTGCAGCTACTCAACTTTTACCGTTATTCAATGTTCACTTCTATGGCAGCTTATGTTCCATAGATGTTAAAGTTAGATGTTTTTCTTAGGCATTAACAGGATGATTTGCTAGTGTAAAGCTAGTGTATAGTGAGTATGCATGTGCTTCACACAAGAAATGATTCAAAATTGAAGTCTAACAGTATGTAAGGCCTTTGCATGCCCTCTTTCATCTATTATTAATTAACAAATGTTATATCCAAAGCCTGACTTACATAATTAACATGTTATTACTGTTTATCTTATTTTTATGTGAGTTTCAGAGTTTCAAAATTAGCTCAAACTTTATAAATTGTTCAGTGCAATGAGTGAATAAATTAAAAAGGAACAACATAGAAGTGTCATCATTGTTAAAGCTAATAAATAGGCACAGCATCATCTTATCAACTCTGAGGAATAATTGCCTTATATAGTCAAATTAAAGCAAGCTGCATAAATAGTGAATTAGGGGCTGGACAGATTGCTTTGCAAGTTGGATCCCCTGACCTCATGTAAAAACCTCATCATTAACTTTGCAGAGAAGTTTCCACCTTCTGCTCAGTCATGGTAGATTTACCATGTGCTAGGATTTCACATTTAATAGGACAAAAAAATGTAAAAACTTGAAAGAGCTTGTGTCATAACATTAATTCTGAGGGGTCTGCTTTCCCAGCTGAAGTGCTTCATCATTACTCTAGGCCTCCGCTAGTTCTCTGTAATTCATGGTAATTTTCTTTCCTTTTTAATACAAAAAAATGTATAAAAATAAAAATAAGAAAAGTCGAAGAAAAAGAAATACAAACAACAGCAACAAAAGCCACTATGGTAGTGCATACCCCTAATACCAGCACTGGGGAGGCAGACAGGCAGATCTTTGGGGCTCACTGGCCAGTCAGCCTAGCCTAGTTGGCAAATTTCAAGTGAGTTCAAGACCCTGTCTCAAAAAAGGTGGAGAGTGCCTGAAGAATGATGCCTGAAGTTGTTCTTGACCTCTATGTACATGCATATACATGTGCTCTCGCATACATATGAACTTGCATACACACAAAATAGTGAGTTAGAAAACTATTTCCTTAATCTAAGGGAGGCATGCTACCATGGAAAATATGTGCAGGGTTCTGAAATGTTACATGGTCATGTCCCAGTGTAACACAATCCGTGGACTTGTCTGAAAAAGATAACATGAAAATTTTCCTGTTCATGCAACCATCTCAGATTGTAAGTCAATATTTTATCTCAGTTAAAGATGAAACTGAGTCAATTATATGCAGCCACATTTTTCTGGTGTTATTGGAAAATGGAAGCATAAAAATTAGAAAATATGAAAAATGAATCAAAGAATAAATAATGAACCAAAAGTTTATTTGCTAATAGAGTAATTATTAAGAATTAATGAAAATATACAAAAATATATTTTTATCACAAAAGAAATGTAAAGGAGAAGCAATACTGGACAAATCATATTGACATAGCTTTCTCTCACACAAAAATCAGGAAAGATATACAGAAAATATGCATTGAAGAAAAGTGCGAACAACCATGGATTATGTTAAAACTAACAATGGACAGACTCTCAATGTATATAACTGAACTAAATATATGTGTATTTTAACTTTCTAAAATTTACTTATTTATTTATATTTCTTTATTATGAGACAAGTTCTTGCTATGTAGCCCAAGCTAGTCTCAGGCTCTAAGTCCTCCCTTATCAACCTAATGAGTGCTAGTTACAGGTATACAGCACCATGCTTGACTACATTTTAACTTCTAATTGTCTAATTTTCTTCATCAATTTATTTAATATGTATTTTCTATATATTTCCTGATGTAAGGATAGGATATAATAATGTAGAAAGTCATTTCAGAAATAGCCATTGCCTAAATGAAAGTTTCTTTCTGGATAAGAATTTGAATGTAGCTATGATGTACCATAAGGAGAGATGATATTTTATGTCTATGAAAGAAGGACTTAGCTCTCCTTTGGCCTTTTTGAGACAGGGTCTCCCTGTAGCTCTAGCTGGCCTGGAACTTACTATGCAGATCAGGCTGCCCTCCATCTCACAGAGAGCAATCTGCCATTTCCTGGATTTAAAGACATGCACCACCAAGCCTGGCTTGGCTCTTGTTGAGACAAGAGAAAGCTTCCCTAAGGTTGATTTTGTGATTCAGGGTGTTTTGATCAGCTCTGCACCTAAGACACAATAATAGAAATTTAAAGAACCATATAGAATATGGAAGACACCAGAATCTAGTAAAAGACACAGCATGACTACAGCTAATTAGTAAAGGCAGTTTATTGTAATTTCCATAATCCCTTAGAATGAATTGA
>NW_008340785.1:1175943-1184321 GCF_000622305.1 Nannospalax galili
CCAGAGCTCCCCCTGCCTCTGCCTCCCGAGTGCTGGGGTTAAAGGCGTGCACCACCACACCTGGCTTGGCCTTTCTTTTTTTAAAAAAATTCTTCTTTAAAATATTTTATTTATTATTTTTTTATTTATTTTGTGTGTATGAATGTATTGCCTGCATGTATGTAAATACATCTGTTTCATGTAATGCCTCTGAAGGTCAGAAGAGGGCTTTGGATTCACCTGGAACTGGAATTATAGATGGTTGTTAGCCATCATGTACACTGGGAATGTAACCCAGGTCCTGTGCAACAGCAGCCAATGCTCTTAACTGCTGGAGCCATCTCTCTAGCCCCCAGAACTAAAATTCTGAAATGTAAACAATATATTCAAAGCAGTGAATCTCACTGAAGAGAAAATTTGGCGAACTTGAAGAAAAGACACATGGATTCATGAATTCAGTTTGGAGCTGGGAATTAGCTCAATGTATAAAGTGCTTTCTGTGCAAGCATGAGGACCTGAGTTTGGATCCCCAGCCCACATGTAAAAGCTGAGTGTGGTTTGTATATGCACTCTCAGCACCGAGGACACAGGGACAGACTAACCCAGAGGATTGTTCAGCCAAACTAATGGGCTCCAAGTTTAGTGTGAGACCCTGTCTCAGAAAGCAAAGTGGAGCACAATAGAGGAATATACTCAGCTTCCACTGCTGGCCTCCACATGCATGCACACAGTATGTGCACCTGCATGTGCACATACTCACACATAGCACACAACAAATAATTCAATGTTTAAATAATGTTTATCCAGAAGTGATTCCAACTTTCAGATAAGAACAAACTACAAACTAGAGAAAACCACCAACTTAGCTTTCTTAGAGGACTGAGAGGCTGCTCTGTCACCAGGAATAGTGGAGAGTAAATAAAAGATTGAAAGCTATAGCTTTAGCTTTGCTATTCCCTGAAACACAGCAAGTATGTATTTAAAGAAAAAAATACTTCCATATCGCAAATACATTGAAAAATTAAATCATAGTGATTGAATATATCCCTAGTCATTTAATTTTTTTTATATTTTATTTTTTGTGTATGAGTGTATTGCCTGCAGGTATTTGAGTGCACCCATGTCATGCAATGCCTCGGAGGTCAAAAGACAGTTTCAGATTCCCCTGGAACTGGAGTTAAGGACGGTTTGCAGCCGCCATGTGGGTGCTGGGAATTGAATCCAGGTCCTCTGCAAGAGCAGTCAGTGCTCTTAACAGCTGAGCCATCTCTCCAGGCCCTAAAATTTATTTTAAAAGGTGAAAAAATATTAACAATGATTCCAAAACCTGAAAGATTACCAAAAGTAACAAATATATATTAAATGCTTTTCTCATGGATTTCAGCATTTCCTTTTGCCAAGAAAAGATGCTAATATGAACAGATGAAAATTGGGACATCAGTAACATAAAGTGAGGTGAGCTGAAAAGTGGAGTTGCTCAAAGTTATCAGTTATTAGAAGTGCAATTTTGTAGCTATAAGATATTTTATGTAAGTTTCATGGTACCCAGAAGAAAATGCATAGAGGAGACAAAGGAGGAGAGAGAAGAAGTTGCTATGTGTATTAACGACTGCTACAGATTTATGGGCATGGCATAAATGAAAAGATGCAAATGTTCCATGCAAACAGTAACCAAAGGAGAGGAGATGAATATATTTATATTTGAAAAATAGACTTTAAATTAAAGATGAATGAAGAGACATAGAAAGATTTACATAACACTGTAAGTTAACCTAAAAGACATAATCATTATAAATAGGTATGAATCTGTTGTAAAAGTACCAAAAATAAAAGGAGTAGTAAGGTAGTAGGCAGATATATAAGACAACAATTATATGTAACTTTCAAAATACAATTTAGTATTTAAACTACTAATAATGAAATAAAATTGAAAATCACAAATATATAGAAATTAAACAGTATAAATTTGGATTATCAGTGGGCCAAAAAAAGAATCAAAATGGAAATTAAAAAAATATATATACCTTGAGGGACTGAAGAGATAGCAGCTAAGAGCACTGGATACTCTTGCAGAGGACCTGGTCTCCAGCACCCACATGGCAACTAGCAACCATCTGTAACTCCAATTCCAGTGGAATCTAATGTTCTCTTCTGATCTCCATGGGCATTGTACAGCACAATTGCACTTACATACATGCAGGCAATACACTCCTATACATAAAACAAAAATGATAAATAAAATGATTTCTTTAAATTTGAGACAAATAAAAACTGAAATACAACACATCAAAATGTGTAGAGTGAAAACATTAGAAAAAATATGTGAACGCCCTTATTAAATCAAGAATGATCTTAAATAAGCTAATTCATGACACTATAAAGCATACAAGTAATACAAAATGTTTTTGTTACAAGAGGGAAGAAATAGTGATAGGAGTACAAGGGAGCAAAACGGAGCCTGGAAAACAAAGAAATAATTGCTGAAAATAAAAGCACTTTGAAAGAAATTCACAAAAGTATTAAACCTTTAGATCATCAACATAAAATATTTACATTTCTAAAACTAATATAGAAAAAAGTTGTGTGCTAGATAATTTTAACCAAAGAGACAAAAAATAAATGTACTACAAACTAAATATCATTGGTTAAAAAAAAATTAAACAAAATAAAAATAAATTCAAAGTCATCGTATGATCATGTATCGAAAGAGTTAATTTTCATTAGTGTCGTCATCATTACCCCTGTTCTATGTTCTATGTTCCATGTGCCTTATATGTAGAGGTTGCACTGTAGATGTGTTGCTTAGGCCTGGGAAATTCATAGACAATGTCTGCGTGTGACCAGTTGTGGTACTTGGTGATAGGTAAAAAGTTGGTGGAGAATGAGCAAATGGATGATGGGGCACAGAGGCACAGCTACAACTCCATCAAAATAGGGTTTATTAGCAAAGGAACACATGGGACAGATTCCCTTCCAGGCAGGGAAAATGTCTGCCCGGGTCTTGAGCTGGGGTCTTTTAAAAGGGAGGCTTCTGCTTCCTGCAGAAGGCGGGAAGATGTATTTTTTTTTTAAGTTTGGGGGGGAGTGGGAGAGCAGAACTGTTAAAACCTGTCCTCTTTAGAGATCAAAGGGGAAGCCTGCTGTGTTGGCCAAACAGTGGAGAAAAGTCTGCATCTCTTGACTTCAAAGACCAAGGTGCTTATCAGCTAGGTTCCCTTTTCTCAGGAGCATGAGAAGTCCTTGGGATCCTGTTGGTGAGGGGGCAGGGCTATGCCAGGGCTATCTGAACATTAACATTTCAGCCTTTTGTGTTATAGGATGGGGGCACCGTTGTAGTCTTGCTACTTCCTGCTGGACAGGGTTGATGTGGGGGCGGTAGGCTGGATTAGGGGTTGATCAGACAGCAGAGATTCCCTCTTCATGCATCTCAACAGGGTCCTCAATGGTTGACAGGCATTTGTGTACATGTGGAGGGAAGGAAAGTAACAACTGATTAAAATAAGTAAGAGTTAGTTTTTGGATTTGGTCCTGAAAATATCTGATGAGGCAAGGAGCAATGGTTAGCACCAAGGTAATAGCTCATTATTATTATTATTATTATTATTTTCTGCCAGGGCTGAACTTGGGAGTGATGGACTCAGGATTTGTTTTCAGGCATTTTGATAGCTGTTGGAGTGGCTAGAATTAGTGTCAGTTACCTCTCAAAGGCTTTTAGATAGGGAGAGAAAACAAATTTAGCCATCATTTTGTTTTTTAGACTAGAAAAATAGTGGGTTGCCTCTCTTAGCTGTAAGTGGGTACTACAGCATTGTAGACCAGGATTTGAAGTCTTACATCTGAGTAACGTCTTATTAGGAACAAAATTATCAGTGAGAGATATTGTCTAATGTCTGGGTTGTGTAATCTCCTGAACCCTTAAAATATACTGATCATCTAAATAACATAAGAACTGACGTCTAATGTCTGGGTTGTATAATCCCCTGAACCCTTAAAATATACTGATGACTTCAATTTTGGTTATAGTTTCCTTTTGGGTACTTAAGACCATACTGTTGGCCCAAATAAACCGATTTATTTTTACTCTTAAGGTCGTATGAGGATTTGGTCCTTTGGGGTCACATGGGCTTGCGGGGAGCTCCTAGCTCCTCAGGCGTTTCTTTTACCAGTTCCATCTATGTGAAGATAAATCAAAATGTCTTGCTTTGCTTGACCAGGGCTTTGTTTGGAAGCATGGAGGAAATGTTTCCTCTGTGTAGACCCTCCTCTTTGCAGACTGGACACTGGTTCAGGTCCATCTGGTGGGGTCTCCTCGGCCTCCTTGATCAAGAGGACAGGTAGACTCACCACAGCTACAGGACATTTTGAGAGATCCTCATAGTCCCTTGCAACTTAGCCAACCTTGGAGGGCAAGGAGCAAAAACTGTCCTTTATGTCCCTCTGACCAAATTAGTATAGGCCTCCAAGTATTGCAGATTATTATAGGCCTTAAATTCTGGCTATTAAACATCCAACAAGGTTAGTTACACCAGTCTGGTACATTAATTACCATGTGCTATGTAGATAGAGCTTGGGCAATATCCTTAAATAAACCTTGACTAGACATCCTTAGACTAGTTGACTAAGCTGCAACCTTAGAAATTTTAAGGTTTTCTACACATTATCCTTGTCTCATCCTTGTTATATTGTAACAACCATACACAGACCTTCATCACCTTCCCAGCTTTATCATTTCTCTGTCAATTCTAGAAATATCCAGCCATCATAATTTTCATACATAAATCCTTCTTTAAAAATATCTCCATTCTCATATCCTTCCAAAATCCTCCACTTTTCCATTTTCCTTTTTCAATAACCATGAGACACAATAACATTAGCAAACACATTTTTCATCTGTTCTGAGACTTCTTTTCCTGTGGATGACTAAGCAGTGTTTTTCCCTTTTTTAGGTTGTAGTATCAAACCAATGTTTGATTACATTATAGTTTTTCTGGGGAACCAGTGAATTTACTGAGCTTACTCACAGAGATGACTGAGGGGTTCCTAAGGTATATGAGTGACCTGAGAGTATTTGCACTGGAAAGCCTTAACCTAGCATGGAGCAAGCCTTCCTAGCCTTTTTTAGATAATATACTTTAGTCTTTTCCAAGTCCAGGAGACCGTGTAATTAGGGTCAAATTACATACAGTTGGCTGGGAAGAGTGGCTGGATACTCAGGTGAGGGTCCAATGACCCTGTTTACCCCTCCTCCTTCAATTAAAGAATATGATAGTCAAGTCAACAAGTTTAATTGTGATGATTTTTGTTAGTGGACACAGCTGAAGTCATGAAGATGATAGTAGTTTGACTCAAAAGAAAGTAGTGTGCAGCATCATTTTATTAAAAGAACATGGAATCTAAATTATATGCATAAGATAATGTAATAACTTAATATTACCCATGTACATATTGTGTTTTATAAGTTTTTAGGTAAATCTTTTACCTTATGTAGTTTAGTGAGTGGTCTATGAAAACCTTGCTTTAGGTGGAAAAAAGCAATTGGTACATAATTAAACATTATGGAATTGATGTTTACAACCTCCAGCATAATCAATTAAGGAAAAATGTGATATAACCCTGTTTAGACTTTATAACTGTTGGAGTAGGAGAGATGGGAAGGGTGTCCTACCCATGAGGGGATGGAGGGGCAGAGGTATCGGAGGCAGGGTCTGGAATCAAAGTAGAAGGAGGGATAAATGGGTTATCTGAGCTAGAAGCCAGAATAGGGGAGACTAGGGAATATTTGGTAAGGAGGTGTTTAAGGTTTTGGAAATCCTTAAGTAGAGGAGAGTTAGTGGAAGGAGAGTGGGTGATGGATTTAGAGTGGTGCTGGAGGGAGTTAGAGATGGAGAAGGGAGGAGAGCTGGGTTGGGTCCTGGAATGGGAGGCAGGGAGAGTATAGAAAGGGGAGAGCAAGGGGAGGACTTCACTGTGCCTCAGGCTGGGGAGCAGGAGGAGGTTGGGGATGGATCCTAATCTCCTAATTGGAGGCAGTTTATCGGCTAGGATAGGATCAAAAGCTGAGGTGGAGGGGTGGGGTGGCAGGGGGTAGGCCCCTGATGGGTTGGGATCCTGTGAAACTCTCTTAGCCAGAAGAACCTGATGGGAGGAACATGGGACCCAGAGGGAGGGATTAGCACGGAGATCAAAGGGAGCTTGGCTGTATAGTAATTCAGACCGTTTGCCTTTACAATGGCAAAAATTTTTTAAATCTCTCAAAATATTGAAGTTTAAGGTTTCCGTGTCTGGCCAAACAGAGTTATTATCTAACTTGTACTGAGGCCAGGCAGTGGTGCACAGGAACTTCAGGCATTTTGGCCTGATTGTACCTGAAAGTCCTAGTTGTTTTAAGGATTTAAGAAGACAAGCAAGAGGTGTGAGACCCTGAGACTTTGAATGGGTGTTTCCCATAGTGGCAGATTAAGTATGGAGTGAAGAGGAGATAGAGAAAGTGGGTTGGAGGTAGAGACAGAACCAAGCAGATGGGAGATAAAGAAAATCCTCTCTCCATAGGGAGTGGAAGCAGGATGACGAGTCTGGGCAGGAAAGAGAGCTGATGAGGAAGAGAGAGCAATGGAGTGGGAATAGGAGGAAAGGGGATTTGGCATTGGTCATGCAAAACGAGAGTGAGGAGAACCAGGCATCAAAACGAAGCATCCTTTTTTTGTTGCTTAGGTTCTAGTTATTATTTTCGAGTTATTTCCAAGTCCCAGAAGGCGGCATCCCACAATTAGATCATCGGGGAGAGGAAAGGCGAGATCCTGTCCTAGACAGGAAGTAGTGTGTGTTTCTATCTCTGGAAATAGCATCCTATATCCAGAGAAAGGAAAGGAGCTTCCAACACACGTATGATTTTGAGGCAAGTGAGAGGAGCGGAAAACCCTGCAATGAGAGCGTGGTGTGACCAGCCAGTAGACAGAGACAAAGTACAAGGAATGGGATGGGAGAAAAGCGGGAAAAATGCAATGAGCCAGAAGGGAGGGAAGTTTGTGGGACAAGTTGATCATGAGGTTTACTTAGTAGAGGCTGAGGGAAGATGAGTCCCAGAAGGGTGGTGGTTTAGTAGAGGTTTGGTAGAGCCCCAGAAGGGTAGTGGTGAGAGAGAGGGAGGGAGAAAGAGAGAGATAGGGAGAGAGGTACTTAAAATTAACTTATATATTTAGTACCAGGAACCATGTTGTAGATAAAGAGAGAATATTTTGGCTGAAAAAAGTATTTTGGTGTTAATTTAGCATTTTTAGTTTGTATCAGATTTTACTTAAAAATTAGTATGATACCAAGTAAATTAATTTTAAGAAGCATAAATTTATGTTGACTGTATATACATATTTAGTTATATAGTCTTTGTTGAGAATGTGGTTGATCATTTTTAAACTAAAACACCTTTGAAGTAGACAAACAAAATGAATACATCTTAAAACACCATGAAAGTAAAATAAAAACAAAAATGGCATTCAACAAATAGATTTTACCCAACCAGTTTAGATGCCATTTTGTATAGGTAATTAGTGGCCTAAAGAAAGAGTTAAGTTTCCATATAGATTTGAGGTAGCATCTTTTTCCTTTTTAAGAGCTAAATAACTGAAGGAAGTTAATAAAACCTTGTCAATCTAAGAACATAAATCAGAGGAGATAGGAAGGATAAAAGGAAACATTAACAGATTAGGTTAAGAATAATTAAAATGTAAATAGTACTGAAAATAATTTCATTAGCTAGTTTTATTGTAGTCAGTAATACCCTCTGTTGACATTAATTTACACCTTAGCAGTTCTCAACTGCATAGTGCCTTTTCTCTTACGCTGTTTTGTTGTTTTCCTCCTTGTCACAGGGTCAAGGGGCCAGCTTGAACCTGGAATAGTCTTGGAGAACACATTTTAAGATAATAGGCATAAGTCTGAAGTGGGAGGGCCAATCCCATCTTCAGAGTTAGCGTCTCAGTGAGCTCAAACAGCACATGAAAATTTACCAATATAGTTAATATTACCCTGACATTATAACTAGAAAGCTCACGGGGAATGATGGGGCAGGAACATAAGCAAACAGAGCATCTGAGTATCAGAGAGGGAAATAACTCTATTCCAGAGAAAAACAGGCTTAGAATCACAATGTAGAAAGGGGAGGAGTTAAGACCAGTAGAGATGGCATCTCAAGCTTCTCATTCAAGTAGACTATTACTTTTTACCTCTCCTTGTTGTAACTATGTGTTGGTAGTAGCTTGTCTCTTGTAAGGTTTTGGACCTGGAGTACAGTAAACTTTCATCTGCTTCACAGGTCTAGTCATCACAAAATGTCAGCTCCCTTTGCACCTTGAAGGCAAATGGCTAGAAAAACTTTGTTTCCTTTAGAACCTAGGAAATACAGT
>NW_008340785.1:1184676-1192077 GCF_000622305.1 Nannospalax galili
CATTACCTTAGTTTGAACTAGAAATGCATTGTTTATTATATAACATCATCAAGAAACAAAAACAAAATTAAATTGTAAGAGAATCGTAGGCATCCCTGGTACCAGTAGCTTAGGCTTGATAATAAAGATAAAAGTACCCTCAGATATATATGTATATGTGACCCAAATAGAAAAGCAAATTAAAGAAATTCATGTTTCTCACCAACCATTGTGGCTGTGAATGTAAAGCCAAGTTCTCAGGAGCTCTTAGTTTGTAGACAGAAGCTATGCTAGAAAGGAAACTCATGAGGCAGCAGAAGGAACAGGGCATATGAATCAGTGTTTGTTGGTCTGAAAGCATGTGGCTCGCCCGAGCAATGACTGTGACCTTTTGTGTATAGTGAAATTTAAAATGGTTAGGTCTAGTTAGAAAAGCAGGCACCTGAGTACCAGTTGCTTGATGCCCAAGAGGGCCTAAGACCACAGTTTGGGCCCCTCTGCCTGAGAAAAAGTTTAGGAGAAAAAAAAGACTTTAAAACATTTGTTCTTTGTAAATGGGGCAAGCAGCTTGAAATTCTTTAAATGTTTAGCAAAATTGTCCAGCTGGTTTAGGCTAGTTGGGTCAAAATGGGGAGAAAGAGTCACCTAAAGGTTTTTAGTCAAATTTATAAGAAAATTTAAGAATGGGCCCAGCTGGAAACATCATTTCATTAGAATGATAAAGAAAAATATTTCCAGGGCAGGGGAGCTGGCAATCTTGGCTCTTGGCAGCTGCCTGGAGGGGGTGAATAGCGGGAAGGAAAAAAAAGCCTTGGGGTCATGCAGGTTTAAAGCATGCATGGAAGGTCAGACAGGAGGCCGGCTGGCAGGCAGGCACACAGCAGGGAGCAGAAAGCTTTAGTATAGGAGGGGAGAGAGAGGAGAAGGATCCAGAGCATTTGTATGTGCTGGACTGAATGGTATCAGAAATCATCCCAGGTAAAGTGAGGAGGAAAGGCAGTGGAAGAGGACAGACAAGAAAAGGATGGAAGACAGGGGACTTCCAGGCCCATGGCAAAGGAGGAGGGGAGGGGGCAAGATGGCAATGGTGAGCAGCTGGTGGGGGAACCAAGATAGGGAATGGATGAAGCAGGTCCATCACGGAGACCATACTGCTGTGTGGGAGTGGTGAAAATCAATGGGAAAGGAGATCAAAAGAAGTAGGCAAGGCAGAGTGTTCCCAGTGAGGAGAGCCAGAAAGAGGTGAGAGCAAAGCAGGGGGCTGGGGAGAGGAGGAGAGAGAGAAAAGAAGTGTACCTGAGAGACAGGTTAGTGGCATTGGAGAAGTCCAGGCGGGTCCCTTGAAGTAAGAACCGGGTTTTGGCACCATCAGATAGGTAAAAAGTTGGCAGAGAATGAGTGAATGGATGATGAGGCACAGAGGCACAGCTACAACTCCATCAAAATAAGGTTTATTAGCAAAGGAACACATGGAACAGATTCTCTTCCAGGCAGGGAAAATGTCTGCCCGGGTCTTGAGCTGGGGTCTTTTAAAAGGGAGGCTTCTGCTTCCTGCAGAAGGCAGGAAGATGTATTTTTTTTTAAGTTGGCGGGGGAGTAGGAGAGCAGGACTGTCCTCTTTAGAGATCAAAGGGGAAGCCTGCTGTGTTGGCCAAACAGTGGAGAAAAGTCTGCTTCTCTTGACTTCAAAGACCAAGGTGCTTATCAGCTAGGTTCCCTTTTCTCAGGAGCATGAGAAGTCCTTGGGATCCTGTTGGTGAGGGGCCAGGGCTATCTGAACCTTAAGACTTGGTAATAGTCTCCTACTGGTACAAAATAAGCTTCTTTGATGAGTGGTGACTGGGATATTTGTCTGTAAATATAAGGATACGTATTTTGCACATAGCAAAAAATTACATTAGTCTAGGGATGTGACACTCTTGGGGTTTTTCTCTAAGATCTCTGACTTCTCCAGCCATGTGTACTAGGTTATGTTTATAATACTGCAGTTGAGTTTCCTTTCATTGAGTGGGCATGAAGATCCCTCATGCAACAGAGGGATAGGAATACAAAAGGTTACAAATGGCCAAAACGTAGAGATTGAGTCTGCAGATTGCTGGTTCTATGACAATGGTGTCAGCATACAGAAGTCCAGTGCAAACTCAGGCAGACAAAAACTCAGTATAAAACTGGGAAAATGGACAGCAGACCCCAGTCTTAGCTGAGGAAACATTGACAGCTGATTACTGCTGGTTGGGGAAGAGCTAATCTTCCTAAAACATTTATTCTTTGAGAATTTCGTGCAATGCCTTTTGATCATGTTTCCCTCACCAGCCTCTCCCACATCTAAACCTTCCTCCCTAACCATTCAACTTCCTGTTCTTTTTCTTCTTTCCCCCTGCCATATTTGTGGGGACCTAAAGGCCCTACCTTGCATAGGTCTGAAAGGAAGTTACTGGGGGCGCGGCGTGGCTTGCTTTGAAAGTCTGAAGAGTACTTCTGCACTGTTGAGGAGTGCATGATCAGCGAGTGACCATCCTTAAGATACTCCCTGGGGTTGGGGGGGGAGTTCCAGGTGCCATTGTAAGCTTGGTAACACCTGCAGTAAATGAGTCCCTGCCTGACTAGACTCACCATTGCGTCTGAGTGTCCCCGGGTATTGGGGGTGGCGTAGGCTGGTGAAACGAGTGCTTAATCGTCACCACTGCCTGGGGGTTGCTGGTTCGAAACCCGGCAGGTATTGAGTCCAAAATTGTTGACTCAGTACTTTTGGGTGCAGAATCTGACCTGGAATACAGTCTGAGCATGGGTCACACCCTTAAAACGGACTCTTCCTGTGCCAGAAGCTACCTTGTGCCAATAGTTCCTCAGTTAGAAGTTGGTCCTCTAACCTTCCCCCTCCATGCTGGATTTTTGTCTGGCTTGAGTTTGAGCAGGTCTTATGCATACTGTCACAATTGCTGTGAGGTCATATATGCAACTGCTCTGCTATCTGGAAAGCACTGTTCCCTTGCAGTAGTCCACCACTTCTGGCTCTTAACAATCTTGCAGCCTCCTACATTCCCTCAGTGAAGCTCCCTGAGCCTTGAGAAGCAGGGTGTGCCATTGGTGTCATTTGGGGGCTTGAGCACTCTGTAGCCTTTTACTCTCTGCATGTTGACAAGTTGTGGGTACATGTGATAACTGCCTTCTACTGTAAAGTTTCTTTGATGAAGACTGAAAGATGCACTAATCTGTAGGTATAGCAATAAGTATAAGGAGTGGTTTTAATATTACATTCATTTAGCAGAATATGAGTAGTAGGTTGCCCTTAAGGCCTATTACCTATCTAGTCACAGGTTCTTGATCCCAATACAAGTAAAAATCACAGCTTTAAAGGTGCCTAGAATAGCAATCAGGGATAAAAAATATTTTCTGGAAATGGACTAGAGAAATATTAGTAAGACATTTGCCAAGGGAATGAGATCCAAAATTCTAATCACAAACTGCCCCAACTCTGGCTGACATCTAAGAAACACATGCATCCAGTGGGACCTCCACAGAGCCAGGGCCAAAAGGAGCCAGGGAGGAGAGGCACCTCTCAAAAACAGCATTTCACAAAGCCAGTTTATGGCTGTTCTTAACTTTAGTTCACATAATGAAGGCAGCAGGATCAATACATGAAAACAAACCAGGAAAAGCTGCCAATTCCTCCCCTAAACAAAAAAAATTAGAAATGATCAAAACCTTAAAATTTTGGGATAATGTCAAATCACATGGTATCTTCTAAGTGCTTAGGACTCAAAAAGGAAATGAGAAATGAACAGAGTGTATGCCTGATGAAATAATAATAATGAAAAATCCTCAACTTTAATGTCATATATTCTTATGACTCCCTTTATCCAAAATTGAGAACCTAAAAACTAAGATAAAAATGCAAAATCATAATGAAAGGTATTGATCTGTTTTAGTGTGGTAATCATGTCACTACACACACGCATATAAAATATGTTGCATACTGTTAGTGTATTCAGTTAAAAATATCAGACCAAGGATACTTAGAGCCATGACAGGCTTAAGGAGTGAATTACAAACAACACAAAGATTTCCTCAAGAATGATGGAGACATTCTTTTTGTTGTAGTGGTTTCAGAGGTATGTATTTCTCTCAAAATTCTTTGAATTGTGCATTATAAATGTTTATATCATGTGGCACATATATTATACTTAAATAAATTAAAAATAATAAAATGGAGTAATTTGTAAGAATATGAAAAGTTTATGACAGTTACTTAAGCAGGTAAATAAAATAAAATGTAATATCACAAGTAAATAAATCAATTCTATTAAGCAAAATAATCATGTTTTCACTTAGGAGACTGTCAACTAGATGGCTCAGCATGTAAAGGCACCTATCACCAAGCCTGATAAAATGACTATGGTTCTCAGGGCCCACATGGTACAAAGAAAGAACCAACTCCTGCAAATTATCCTCTGACATCCACATGCCAGAGTGCATGCACACACACACATACACACACACACACACACACATACATACACACACACAAACTGCACACAAAATAATTAAAAATGTAATAAATTTTTAAAGTCACAAATATGCATACAAAGTTATCTACTGTAGTTTTTGATAAAAGCAAAAATGTCTATGAACTATTAGTTCCTAAAAATGGAACACTGACTGAATAAGTAAATTTATAAAAAGCAGACTAGTGGCTGACAGGGTTGGGAGTTCACATCACTTATATTTGTCCTTCCGTGGAACAGTGCATAACATTTATAGATTACACAAACATTTTGTTTTCTTCAGTGCAAAATGTGAGTAACATTAGTAAATTTTAAAGCAATGTTTGTCCAAGTGAATTTAACACACTATGATTTAATATTTCTGTAATTCAGTTGTTACAGATACTCACACTGATTAAAGATAGTGCAGAATCCTCAGGATGAATAGCAGATAATCTATAGAAATGACAAAACTGGGGTGAAAATCTTAGAAATCAACTTAGATTTAGTAAACTGAGCCACAGTTGCTCTGATTATATTTACTATCCTCTTGTTTGGATGCAGTCAGCCCCTGTAAATCTGTGCATCAGCATTGCTGAGTACTGATTGAATTTTTTCTCAAACAAAATTGTATTTAGTCTAGAAGTATTTCTAAACCTCCAGAAATCTCATAGTCATTAATTAATATAATTGAGCAAAGTTCTATAATTTTACACATTTGTAACACTACAATCACTTTATATGAGAAACATTAATAATACAGTGAAAAAATACCTAATTTCTGCCCTAAAAGAATGTATCGTCTACTCAAAGTATTTATATTTAAGAAATATTTGAACTAGGTGTGGCAGTGCATGCCTTTAATTCCAGCACTTGAGAGGCAGAAGCAAATAGACCTCTGTGAGAGGCAAGCCTGGCCTACATAGCTAGTTCCAGGTGAGCTGAGGCTACACGGAGCCTCTATCTCAAAAAGACAAAAAATGAAATAATTCAGATGAAATAGGATAAAATAGACTATAATAGATATGCAACACCCAATATATAATATTGTATCATATATACATAACATGTATGTATGTATGCACACACATCACCCAAAATCTCTGAGCAAACCAGACGTATTCCACTAATGATACTAAGAAAGGACTTTTAAAAAAAGTCTTCTATAAAAAAAAGACCACTTTTGTGTTAGTTACTGAAGAATGATATACATAAATAAGAAATTTTCCACTCTGAGAAGACAAAAAAATCTATACAAAACAAAGATTCATGAAAGATTTTGATATTTTTCAGGACCCGCAAAGTACTGATATATTCAGGTGATTTTGCAGTGCATATATCAGGTTTAGCAAGAGGTTGCTAAATATGAGATCTTTTGGTTGCATGTTTGCATAAATAATGGCCCTGTAAAAATCGTTGTGAGTTTCTCTTTCCACTGAAAATTGGAGTCAATACATAATGGAGATATTTTAATGGCCATTTGGAGGCTTGCAGATGGAAGGAATTAAACTCTAAACAAGAACATATTTAGCTTTTTGTTTGACTTCATCTTGACTTCCAGGTGTCATCATTACTTCGTCAGCAAATGAAGTGATAAATAGCATGATTAATGGACTAATTATTTAACTTGATTTTCCTCTTTGAGGTTTCCATTTAATTGTTTTTCTAAGTGGTCCCATCTGTATTAAGCTTTATTTTTAACTATTTTTAATAATAAGAATATAGAATAATTTCTCATTCAAATCCTATGTGCATTTTGAAATTCAACTACAGAACATTGTTGACAACTTTGTTCAGATTGTCTATGTGAGGGTATATTTTGTTTGATCAAGAATATATGTAAGTTTATATGTAAATATACCAGTAAAATATAGATCAAGTATTGCTTGAATATAAATTCTTTATCAATAAAGCAATTCCTTAGTAGACCCCATTTTTGTCTCTGTATTTCAATCTTGACAGGTATTATAGCTGTATTCAGAATAAATTCAGAACAGACATGCTTAACATGACTATTATCATTAGAGTCAGGAGGAGGAAGCCATTTCAGTAAGATGCTCTAAATATGAAACTTTACTCAGGGACATGAGTAAGGAGATTTAAAGAACCCTAGGGGCTTTCTAGTCAAATATCCTTATTTTACAGATGAGAAAAGTAAAGTTCAAAGCTTTAAATGATTTCAACAGGGTAAATCACCCTGGACTTATCGTCTAGAGCTATTCCAATTGCATCAATCTACTTATATCCTTCCTTGGAAAATACCTTCCATAATTTAAAACAGCACTAAATGAAGATACAGTTCTCATTTGAAACATAATGTAAGCACACAGAAATACTACAGTAAAGCTCTTAAAGCCTGTGATACTAAATCATTTCATAAAATGAAACAACTTTTCCATACAGTCATCAGTGCTTTTGCATGTCAAAGGAAATTCTATTGTGAAGTAATAAAAGAGTTTTAAGTTTCCCATCGTTGTATAATACTCATCTGATAGTGGAATGTAGAATTCTTTATTTTGTATGTTTGTGTGTGTGTATAGATATATGTTTGTGGATACATACATGTGTGCATATATAATATATAATGTTTTATGTCCTCTTCTACTGCTCGCCACCTTATTCCCTTGAGACAGGGTATCATGAGCATGCTGTGCCAGAAAAATAGATGACTAGGTTTGTGACTTGCCATGTCAGAATTTACTGCATAACAATAAAGTCACAAAGTTTAGTAGTTTCAGTGACATCAGATCTTCGTATAATCCCAACTGCATGGTAACTTGACTGAGGTAAATGCAGATTCTTTTATTCCAATCTTAATTACTAATATTAAGGCTTATATCATATACCATGTAGCACATACTAAATGTGTCTATAGAGCTCTAAGCATGTAAGCTTAAAAGGCTTCAGCAGCACATTCACCATCCCCCCCCCCCCCCCC
>NW_008340785.1:1192322-1192528 GCF_000622305.1 Nannospalax galili
GGACTCCCTAAGCCACATTCACCCTTCCATCCCCCCTGCCATTCTATACTCCTAGTTTGGGCCCTGCGCCATTCCTAGTCTTGGGGCCATAGACACCTGGGGAACCAGTACTGCTCCCTGATCCTTCTCACCCAGACCAACTCAGTCCCTTTCAAGGGCCCCAGGAGCACTGCTTCTGGTCCTGGCCCCGCCCTCACCTCCCTCTA
>NW_008340785.1:1196071-1202957 GCF_000622305.1 Nannospalax galili
TGATAGTCATGTATATAGAGATTAGAAATGCATGTGAAAACGTCTCAATGTCAATTGCTTTGGAATGAATTCTTCTGTATGAAAAAAAAAGTTGTGCTGTAAAGTAAAAAAAAAATATTAGAGCAATTAAGAGAAAGAATAAGAACAAATCATTCTGGAAGAACGCAAAGGAAAATAGCTTTAGATACTTAAGTGACAATAGAATTTATTCTCATAATTGTTTTAATAGCTTTTGTATAATCCTCATCGCTATTATGTGATATAAAATGTATTTATCAAATCTGTAATCATTATGCCAAAAAATCTGAATTACTGTAACATTTTGTATATTGTTAAAACTGTAACTTTAAATTGTAAAAAAAAAAAAAATTTAAATAAAATAAAAAAGGCTTCAGCAGAGTTAAGAGGTTCTAGAAGTCTGAAATGATAAGATATGAACCAGACCAGTGTGAGGAAGGAGCCGCTGCTGGAGCTTCTACAGTCAGGGCTTGAGAGAAAAGCTGCAGAGCTCAGGTGTGGGGTAAAGGGGAAACCCTGGAATGCTAGAACAGGAAACAGTGATTTCAGGTCCAGGTCCAGATGTGCACACAGGTAGACAGGTAGGCAGTTTAGTAGACCACAACAACAGGGGACAGAGCCAATCCAAAAATCCTCTGATTTTTGGTCCTTGACACATACACCAGGTAGCAGATGATAGAGTGCTATGGGCCATGCCATCACAGATAGGAGTCTCTCAATTTACGGGGTGTAGGCGAGGGACACTCTTTCATTGGTCTACTATGTCCAAAAAATCTTGAGCCTGGTTTCCTTGATATGACTTTAATATACCCATGAGCTCATGCAGTTTCAATTCATCACAGTAAACTTATGGGGTGGTTCCCTTTCTACACTAAGGAATGTCATTTATCAGTCTGTGCTAGGCAAAGTTTCTTTCCTGAATGATGGTGCATTTTCTGGGTACACACAGGAATTGCAACAATTCTTCTCCCTCAAAATGGAGTAAAAGATGACTGTCAGACAGAGTCTCCCGGGCAAGGCACAACATGAAAATAACATTGTTTTATACAATATAAAATATAAATGTAAAATATAAAACCACTGTTTTATACTTAGAGTAAGGCACAGTCTGATAACTATACAAGGTCTCTCATGGCACCTGGAGTTAGACAATCTATCCTCATATCTTCATATGTAACTCAAGTGTCAGAGATGTGCACACCAGGCCTGGCTTTGTCTTGAGTGCTAGGATTAGAACTCAGGTTCTTTTGTTTATGTGTATGAGTATATTTCCTGTACGGATGTAGGTGTACCTGTGTCATGTAATGCCTACGGAGGTCAGAAGAGGGTGTTGGATCCCCCGAGACTGGAGTTACGGATGGTTGTTAGTCACCACGTGGGTGTTGGGACCCAAACTCAGGTCCTCTGCAAGAGCAACCAGTGCTCTTAACTGCTGAGCAATCTCTCAAGCCCCAGAGGTCAGATTCTTAAGCATGTGTAGCAATGCTTTTGCTATACTCTTACTGAATGATCTCCCCAGATTAGTTCCTAATTTTTAAGAAGTTAAATAACTTCCCCAACATCACATAAATCGGAAATGATATGCCTGAACCCCAATCAAGGCAGTGCTTTTAATAAATATTCTTTGGCAATCTTGTTCCAGTAAAAAAGCCTTTCTAAACCTTGCAACACAGGGCTCAGTCAGTCCCACATTCAAGATTATCAGTGGTGAGGGAAAAGAGGCACAGCTCCAGGCTGTCACCATGGAGAACATGAGGAATTCCCTTAATCTATTAGGGAATTTGACTCAGGCCAAACTGGAATTCCTGGCTTTGTAACAAAAAGGAATATTAAGGCTAGAGAGTATGAAGCAGAGTTCAAGTTTTAGTAAAGATATTTTTAATATCTCGATTTACAATTTTCTTTGCTCTATTAGTATAAAATTTCAATGAAACTGTTATTATAATAGAATCTGCATTGTTCTTGAACTACGGCCATGGCCATGCATATGTGACTCCAAAATAAACTTCTATCAGCTCTGAAGTAAGAATTGTGTTTTTGTATTGATAGTGTTTAAGTACAGTTTCTTAGAGATTCCTAAAACATTGCAGGTTTATAGTTGGGAAGAGATAAAGGGCATATGCAGCTATAAATTGTGCTAGGATCCATGCTTCTCAACTGGTGGGAGGTTTAGCCTGAATTCCTGGGCAAGGGCTCTATTCTTTTTCATGTGCCTATCATTTTCCATCACTCTATCCTGCCTCACTAGGTTGCCTGTGCCTAGCAGTCCTTCCTTTTCTCTAATACTTCATGTTTCCAGATGGTACTACATCTCACTAGGTGGTTCCTCTATGATCTGTCTCCTGCCACATCATTTTCATGACTTAAGAAATTAAAGAACTGAGAATGAGTTCTTAAACGTCTACTTTCCCCATGTACTTCTACTAAAAGGAACAGAAATCCTGATGAAATCAGAACAATTATTATTGATTAATGTTAGAGTAGTAAAAAGCCCCATAAGTTTAACTGGTCAAGACTATAAAATCCTTAGTCAATCTGTTGAAGGACATGCCTTTCACTGGTCAATCATTTGGTGATAGAACCACCCTAGGAAGGTAGGTTCACCTTACATTATGCTAAACAGATGGGAGGAATACCTGGTGTATTAATGAGGTAGCAAATTTTTCCTGCCCGGAATCCCACCTTGTAGCACAGAACTCCACAGAACTATAAGTCTGTCTGCCTTTCTAAAGAAAGGCATAATTTTCCCTTTTCTTCTTCATGGTTTTCTAACTAAACATTTTTTTAAGGCTTTGGGCTGCCCCTAGCATCTCGTATTTCTTTACTTTTTCTGTAAAGCTTCTTTCTCCCAGCCATGCGGCTGCCAGTCAGCCACATGTCTGACCTCCATGCAGGCTCTAAACCTGTATGGGTTCATGACTTTCTTCCCACTATTCACCTCCTCAAGGCAGCTGCCAAGATTACCAGCTTGCCAGCCCTAAGGGTTTTTCTTTAAGATTCTAGTAAAATTCTAAAAGCTTCCCTTTGGGTCCATTCCAAAATGCTTTAATGAATGAGTCTAAGAACCCTCTAGGGGACCCTCTTTCTTCCAGTTTCATTATGACTTTCTCATCACATGTCCTTAAATATAATTCTCCATGGTCTCCTGCCTCTCTGTTCATAGTAATGTAAACCTGAGTGATGGTCTTAAAGGGCATTGTAATGCCTCACAAAAAGAATATTTCTTTGGGGACTGGAGAGATGGCTCAGCAGTTAGGAACACTGGCTGTTCTTGCAGAAGACCTGGGTTTGAATCCCAGCACCCACATGGCAGTTAACAAGTGACCCTAATTCCAGTTCCAGGGGCTTTGACAGCCTCTTTTGTCCTCTGCAGGCATTGTATGACATGGGTGCACTTAACTATATGCAGGCAATACAAGCATACACATAAAATAAAAACAATAAATAAAATATATTTTAAAAAGAATATTTCCTTAAAATACAATATAAATTATAGTGATCTTGGGTTAATATATAATTTTTTGAGATGTTGCCAAGAACTCAGTCTTAAAAAAAGGTTGATATTTGATCTCACCAAAAGCAAGACTTCAGTGCCTGAGAAAGCACCACCAAGAAAATTAAACAGCAGCCCAGGTGTGGGAGAATATTTGCAAATTTTATGTCTGTAATATAATTTGTTTTGGAATACTTACAGACAGCTTACCACCCAATAATGAGAAGAATAACCCAATTAAAAGCGAGCAAAATACTTAAAGGGGCATTGCACTAAAAAAGAAAAATGAATAACCCCTAATCACATCAAAGGATGTTTACCTTCATTAGTTAGGAGGAAAATGCAAATTAACATCACAATGAAAATCTTTTTCAGGGCCTCTAGGATGGGTTGCAACACAAAGGATACACAATAAGGAATGTTGGAGAATGTGGAGAAATTAGATCTCTTCTTATTACAGACAGGAAGTCAGTGGGACAAACACTGGAAAACCGGAAGCTTTACAGAAGTTAAGAAGATAATTACCAAGTGATCCTGCCATTCATCTTCAAGAAATTTCTTCCTGAGAAATAAAAATATATGCCAGTGTTAAATAGTGTATACCAATAATTCATTTATAGGTTTACAGTAACAGTTTTTATAATGGCCTTCAAATAGATACACCACATATTTCCATTAATGAATAGGTAAGAAAAACTATGCTGTTCTGTAATGGTTAATTCACATACTGTTGAAATGCTCGGGGTCTGATGACACTAGTTTAATCAAAGACTAGCTTAGCATGGCTTTGCAAGGTATCTCATAGATGTGATTAATATTACAGTACATTCATTTTTAGGTAAAGTGGATTATGCTCCATAATTTGGATGGAACTTATCCAATCTGTTGTAGGTCTTAATTGTGAAACAGACATAGAATTTCTAGAAAAGAGATATTCTGCCTAAAGAAGTAGCAAAGAAATCTTGCTTGAGTTTTCTAGAGATTTTGTATGTACCAGTCCTTATTGTCTTATGAGTCAGTTCCTTAGACTAAACCTTTCATTTCTCTATGCATGTGATTTAGACATAGGAAGAAATGTCACTGCTACTAGAAAATTTTCGGTGTCCCACCAGAGTCACTATGTAACTAGAAAACAGGCACCCCCTCTTTGGTTCTTAGTCTCATAAATAAAATAATTTAAGAACAGATTTGAAAGGAAGCTCCTGGAAAATTTTATTAGCGTTTCAAAGAAAAAGCTCCAGGGCAGGCAAGCTGTAAATCTCGGCAGTTTCACAGAAGAGGAAAATGGAGAAGAGAAAGAGAAAAAGTCACGCCATTTGAGTTAAGTCAGCTTGGAGGTCAGCCACATGGAGGTCAGTAGAAATCAGTCACATGGCAGGGAGGGAAACTTTAGAGATAAGGTCAGGAAGCTCAAATTACCCTCCCCCCATGTATGCTTATATTTGACCAACAGCCAGAAGAAAAATACAGAAGACAAAAAAAGGGAAAACTTGTGTCCCAGTCAGGAAAAATGGGTAGACTCTCCAGAACTTCATAGTGGCTCTTAGCGACTTTGCTGGTGCAGCAGGGGTGGGGATTGGGGTGGGAAGGGATGAGGGTTGGGGTATGGACATCTGTGAAGGAAGACCACATTATCTCATTAAAGGGTTAATTATTCCTCCTATGTCTTCAGCAAGACTCTTCCTGAAGGGTGGTTTCTTGGCCAGGTGACAAGCCAGATCAACTTGATTAACTCCTAAAATAGAGACAATAGCATGTCTCTACCCAGAGATATATTCTAGTCTTCTGGATAGAAGGCAATGGCTTTCCCTTCATGGGCCTTCAATGCTACTGCAACAATAGATACAGACAGCTTTTGGTATTGTTGCTGCAAACTAGACTACTGAGTCATATAAAAGAATAGCAATACAATTGTGATACAATACTTAATGATGAAAATGTGTTTCACATATTATTATTTTATTTTTATTTTAGACTACTACTCATAAGAAGTATTCACAATGCCTGAGGCAATGGTATCCCATTCATAGGGATTTTCTTGACTCTACTGCACTGAGGCCCTGTTGAATGGTTGTCTTACCCTATGTTGTATAAATACAAGTTTACACAGTGACAACACTACCTAATGACACATTTCTCAGACTGTATCATTGTCACTATTACACACTGATTATTAACACAATTTACATGTATGCATTTATGTGTGTGAAACAGAGGACAAATAAAATGTAGATGCCTAAATAAATTCAGTGGATTGGATCAACTTTTATATCTTGGGTATTATATTATATTTAAAGTGTTAGTAACATTAAATGCAAGTTGATAAATCATTCAAATAATTTTATTTCTTATAACTGCTTATTTATCCATAATTATAAGAAATATTCCAGGTTTAGAAAGGAAGGAATAAAATACTACATGCAGTATGAAACTATGTGGAAATCACTTACAAAAAGGAAGAGTTAGGCTGGACGTGGTGGTACATACCTTTAATCCCAGCACTTGGGAGGCAGAGGCAGGTGTATCTTTGTGAGTTGGAGGCCAGCCTGGTCTACATTCACAGTGACTTCCAAGACAGCTGGGGCTACAGGGAGACCCTGCCTCAAAAAAAAAAAAAATAAATAAATAAAATAAATAAATAAAATTAAATTAAAAAATAAATAAATAAATAAAACAAAAAACTGGGAAGAGTTTAGTATTTGCTCAAAGCTGGGGGAGGGAAGAAAGGGAAAGTGATTGCTAACAGTGTGAATTCTTTGGTATGTTAATTGTATCTCAGAAAAAGAAAAGTTTTGGGGTGAAAAAAACCTGAGAGTTATGACATTGAATATCTTTGTCAAGATTGTTTTTTCTCCTAAAGTGGCTGAGGTTTCCCAAATATAGCAGAGAGGTTTTCCCCTATTCAAACTGGCTTTCCACATTTAAGCAGATATCATCACAATTTTGACTTTACTGAGTGAACAGACTGAAGTGAATTCACTCTTGGAATGAGCTGTGACACCCGCGGCTTCTATATCCACCCGCTTCCATCTGTACCTGTTCAATGGCTCGGCTTGATGTTCTCTGCAGAGGGCTTGGGGAGTTGCTGTTGTTGCTGTCTGCTCACTTTCCCCTCTGGTACATGTTCCTTTTCCTGTTATGCTATTAGTCAAATTCTATCTACTTCATAACTCCAGGAAATCTCTAACCCTTTTTCTGTTGTGATTTTCCCCTATGTTCTAAAATAAAACCTTGTCAGATGCAGCTCTATTGCTCCAAATCCTGTGTCTGAAGTATATTCTGTCTTCAGCAGTAGGGTCTTACCTTCAAGTTCTGGGAGCCATCAAGGGCTGGGGCAATAGCCTGTGTAATTTTGAGACCCTCTTGAACCACTCT
>NW_008340785.1:1203379-1203507 GCF_000622305.1 Nannospalax galili
CCTTTAATCCCAGCACTTGGGAGGCAGAGGCAGGCAGATCTCTGTGAGAGGCCAGCCTGGTCTACATTCACAGTGACTTCCAAGACAGCTGGGGCTACAGGGAGACCCTGCCTCAAAAAAAAAAAAAA
>NW_008340785.1:1203536-1226813 GCF_000622305.1 Nannospalax galili
TGGGTTTTTAGTCCAATTAGGTAGCTGTTGATTGCCCCCAAGATAAAAGTGCCACTACTGCACCAATGACATATTCTGTGCTGGCCATTGATGTGGTTATTTGATCTTGAGGCTGGTGGTGGATCATCTGTTGGTGTTTTCCCTTGGCACTTTCAAGGCGCTCTCCAAAGCTATGAGAGCCGCCTTCAGGGGAAGTGGTTGCAGGTCAGTTGCAGCTCTATTGCTCCAAATCCTGTGTCTGAAGTATATTCTGTCTTCAGCAGTAGGGTCTTACCTTCAAGTTCTGGGAGCCATCAAGGGCTGGGGCAATAGCCTGTGTAATTTTGAGACCCTCTTGAACCACTCTGGCCAACAATTCATGGCAGGTTTCTCCTGTCTGCCACTATTTCCTGTTATGTAGCCTTTAGCTATATATACATAGACTCATGTAGAGAAATTGTATGTGTGATTTATCATTAGGTTGTTGGACTAATATGATTCCCCCATTTTTAAAAAATAGCTAGGCATTATCTCTCCTCTCTCTCACTGTCTAACCCTTCTACCGTGGTTTCCCCATTTAAAGTGTCCGTATTTTCCCCATTCCTCTGTGCTAATAGCAGTCTCTTGTGGTTCCTCCTCTCTTGAGCTTCTTCTTTTCCTTTATCCCCAAGGTTCCTTGTATAACCTTCCCTCCTTCCTTCCATTTAAATAGCTCCATTTTGCCCATTTTGCCCTGTCTCCTTCTGTTTTTCTCCCTCAGATTCTTTCTTTCTCTTTACCTCCCTGGTTCGTTTTCATTATTCTGGTTCCTGCAGTTACATCTGGATACATACTTACATATTTACATATGAGGATTATTTTCTCTTCAGTTTTGATATATGAAGTTGAAATATAAAGTAGGCAGCTTGCCATATATAGTGTATTGTGGTTATGAGTTTTCATGATATTAATGGTGCTACGATATTTAGTGTACTCTGTTAGTAAGTTTGAAAAATCTAGTGGAAACATTTCTAAAATTAGAGAAGGGGCCACTGGAGAACTAAAAGAAAAGCAAACATAATTATTGCCTTTGAAAATAAATTAAAGAAAACAAATTTTTTAGAAGTGATAATAATGTCAATGCTGCTGTACCATTACAAGTTCATTAATTTAAAGCATAGAATTCAGTGGTTTTTAGTATGTTCAGCATAAGGAGAATTGGCATCCATGTAATCTCGATCTATGTGTGAGGCTGGGGATGAGACTACTATCCACTCAGTCCCCATTATGTTTTAAATCTCTGTCTTAACTCTTGCAAAAGTATCCTGTAGTTTATACACAATCATTTCAAATGCTGACACAGTGGAAAGGGTGGTGACTAGTTCTATTTTGAAGGAATTTTGACCTCACAGTTCCCCGAAATAGTCAAGTCGAACTCCTCTAAGAGTCATGATTTAGAAAACACTTCCATAATCCACTTCAAAAGAATGAAATGGGGTTCCACTTAAATGGTGGAATAAGAATAAAGTAAATATTTAAAGAACAAATCACAGCTTTTTACACTGAAAGATTTTCTTAATATTAACAAAAATGGAGCTATAAATAAAATCATATTCCTAAATTAATTGTAAAATTTTATTTTTTATGGTGAAATAAATGTTTCAAGAGATAATATGAATGTGGGTACATTTATCTTCAGATTGACTTGTTTATGTGAATTTTAATACACTGAATTGAATATTTTGATAGAATTTTTTCTATTATATTGAAAAATCAAAGTTTGTTCTACTACCAATAAAATGATATCTAGTAAGGATTTACCACTTGAAGTTTATGTACTGAATTCTTTGAAATTGTTATAACCATTCCTGAACCTTTCAAGTGGTGAAAATTTCATGTAATATGAGCTTAAGGTCAATGCTTGAGCTTTTCAGAACTAATGTTATAAACAAATATATAAAATTAACACTAATTTCAGTTAATAGCTAAATTTTCATTTTGCTTTGACATTGTATGATGGTCATTTATTATGAAATTACAATAGAATGAATGATAAAAAATTTTGTGCATCCTAATCTTTGTTATGAATAGTTTAAGCACAAGTAAAAAAAATTACTTATGTAGATTTAAGACCATTTTAAGAAACAAAATTCTAAGTGTACTGTATTTGAAATTTTAGTGAGCTTAGTTGATGTGCTCTCAAAGTGCTTACTCAGGGCAAACATGCTTTCTTTACTTCAGAAGTATAAGGAGGTAAACCCCAGCCGGAGCCTGTGTCTATCTCTCAGTGGGAAAATGAAGCAGATACAGAGCCAAAGGATGCTTTTCAGGTAAAGATGAAAGTCACCAAGTGTCTGAATTGAAAAGAACAGATTCATTTATCTCTGTCTTTTTACACCTGGGCAGAAATGCGAGGAGCCATCTGTCAAAGCTGCATGTACCACAATAAAGGCAATAAAGGGCATTTTGTTTATCTGTGAATAAATTAAATGGACTTGGATGGGATTTTAATGGAAATATGCACAACTGAGATTTCCAAACAACAGAATTCAGCATTCCTCTCAGCAAGCTTTTGATGGGCCTCTTTGGAGGGCAAGTGTCAAGAATTCCTGGTTTCTCTTTTCCTTGCAATAAGTCCATTCAGACAACTTTTCCTCCATAGTATTTGATGCATTCTGGATCAGGAGGGACTAGAACATGGTTCCAGCCAGTCTCTATCATAAAATCTTTGCCTAGAATGGATAAATAAGCTAATAAATTATGGGTTTTTTTTAAGTGCTAAGAATGGATTTTTCAGCAAAATTGACCTAAATGATGTATCTCTTAAAACTTACATTTGAGTAAATAAATCATATACAACAATATACTATACCAATTTACAACCTTTTTTTTAAATTTTTTTCTTTGAAAAAATAAGGCAACAATTTGTGGTAAAAGGAAATTCATATTCTTTGAAAAGTTTTGGTATCTCCTTAATTTTTAAAGTATGAAATGGAGGAATAAAATAGAGGAAAAATTCAATGACAAAATGAAGTTCAATATGGAAATATTATGTTTGTCTTTGGAAATAGAAAAAGAATCATAGAAACAGTTCATGATGATCTTGCTAGAAAGTTTGATATTAAAATGTGAGGGTGAGGAGATGGCTCAACAGGAAAGAGCACTTGCTGAATACGGAGGGCTGGATCTGGATCCCCAGATCCAGGTAAAGGCCAGGTGTGGTTATTTGCATGTATAACCCCAGTGCTGTGGTGGGCAGAGACTTGCTACCACCAACCTGGCTCCAGGTTCAGAACGTGAACCTACCTCAAAGAAATGAGGAGTGGAGTAAAAGAGCAGGACACCTGACTTCCTTCTCTGGCCTCTGTGAGTGTGTACAAGTGTATGCACTCAACAAACATGTTGCCATATACCACACATATACTACACACAAATGCAGTGAATAAATAAACACACATACATAAATAAATAGATAAAATATCTGGTTTCATCTAAATATCAGCTGCAACTTCACAAAACTCTCACTCACAATAATAAAATATATTTGAATCATTCCCTTAGATGAACCCATTGTTTTAGTTGTGTATCTCTGACAACTATAGAGCAAGTGATAAACAGAAACACACAAAGAAGAGCAGTTTATATTAATTTTTGTGCTGTATTCTGACAGTTTTAAAACAAATACAATTAAGATGCCTCATCTTCTTCAAATATCTTAAAACAATTAAAATATATTGAGATAATAGAATAAAATTTCCTGAACAGCAGAGAACATCAGAAACCCCACTGTTCTCTAATTACATTTAAAATACTTGTAAAAAAAATTAAAATCAACTTTTTCAAGATCTTGAAACATAGGCAAAGGTGTTTAATAAAGAGTGTTGATTCAAAAGAAATGGCTGGATCTTGATAACAACAATGAGTACTGTGGCATTTAAATTTTTTTTATTCCCATTTTTTTATCCAAGTTCAATAGCACTCTATAAAACTACCATCTTGCAAGCACACTGACTATGAGAAGCAGGACTCTGGCTGTTATGGAGGAGGGGAGGCAGAAGGCCTCTCACAAAGACCTACCCATGATGCGCTCTCACTCTCTCACCTCTCATCTGGAAGAACAATATTCTTAGGATGAGTATTTAGTTGACCTGACTTAGAACTTCTCAGTGAGAAAAGTCCTCTCCTTGGTGTGTTTGTCAAAAACAACTCTGAGTACCTGTTTATATAACATTTCAAACACCTGAGACAGATATACCAACAACTACAAATAAAAGATTGGTCAAACCAAGAAAAAAGGAGTATATCATCAGAAAGATGTAAGAATAGGCATTGATAGGAGGCTTAGAAAAATTCCAGCATGTACCTGGGGACATAGCAATCAGTGAGACTATAAAGGGTTTGTGCACTGGTCCAGCCAGGAAGTATGCAAAAAGCGTTTTCAACATTCAAATCTGGCCGATTCTGATATTCAAAGTGAAGTGAACGCAAATCCTGGATTTCAAAGCTTGATTCCTGATACAAGCAGTCCCTCACAGAACAGGCGTTTTTGGCATTAAAGGAATTTGCTGATGACTAAGCTAATCACAGGCTTCAGTGGCAAATTGGAATAGGGACTACAGACTATGGAATTAGCGCAGGAAAGTCACACAGTAAACAAATGGAAGGCACTACAACTGCAGAAAAACAAAAGGTCACAACAACAAACCTTGAGGAAGGAGAAGGAACTGATTTCAAGAGTTGTTTTATTTTATTATTAAAATGTGTCTTTTTGGTTTTGAGAATTCCAAACATGAGTATTGTCTTTGAATGATTTCCATTCATTCTCCCACCAACTCTTCCTGTGTACCCCACTCTGAAGTTCTTGTCTTCTTTGATTATTATTGATACATATACATTTATGCATAAACATATATAGATATATGCATACACACACACACACACACATATAATGCCCTGAGTCCATTCAGTGGTGTTCATGTGTACCTATGTTTAGGGATGTCCATTTGGGGTTAAAAAACTGACTCTCCCTCCCTCAGTAACCATTTGTTATCTGTAGTTCACCATCTTGAGGTGGGATCTCATGACATTTCCTCTATTCACCTTGACATGTCTACTGATTTTGTTATGAAGATCTCATTAGACTACCATACTGTGGAGACTTCCTGGGTGCAGCTTTCCTCTCATGTCTAGACTTCCTTAATTAGGAGCAGATGCCTTATCCCTCTGGCTCTTAACATTCTTTCTGCCCCCTCTTCAGTAGTGTTCCCTGAGCCTTGGGTGTAAAGGTTGCATTCTAGATGTATCACTTAGGTTTGGGGACCTCACAGTCACTTGTTGTCTGCATTTGAACAGTTGTGTAACTTTGTAGTACTCTCCATTTGTTGCAAAAGAAGCTTCTTTGATGAATGGTGAGGGGAACATTTGTCAGGATGCAGGAGCTATGGTTCCAGTCCCAATACCAAGAAGGGAAGATGGTGAGGAGTGGAGAAGTTCTAACTCACTTGCCAGGGTCTAAAAGGTACCTTTAACAGAACAAGATAAAGCATAAAGTCTAAGCAAAGGAAAGGCAGATGAGATGCTCCATAACATCACAGACTTTAATGGTGGGAGGAGGCCTGCAGACAGATTTCTAGTCCAAGGATCAGAGCCCATTTCTTCTTGCAAGTTGAGGTAGCTGTAAAGCAGAAAAGGGAATGGGGATTAAAAAACTTCCCTTTTGACGTGTGTCACTAGTGGTAGCTAGGTAAATAAAGTGAGTGGCAGATTGAAGAATCTCAGGTGATCAAGAACATCTCTTGCAGCCAGCTGTAACTGAGGGTCTGTGGTAGGTTGGGGAGGTCAAGAATCTAGAAAAGCAAGATTTTAGTTCTGGGAACCAAGTTACATTAATTTCTGGAATTAACACAATTTAACAAAATGGAAGAACATTACAAAGTGGTGTGAGAATTGTTAAAGTAAAAAGCATGCAAAGAAACAGGGATCATGGCCCATGTGTGGTGGTGAAAAGGTGGGAATAGAGACTGTTATAGCAATTAGTGGAGAAAAGGGTCCATTTTAACATATAATTCCAGGCCTTTTCTTCTCCTTCATACCTCCTATTCATGATTCAAGGACTTTCTTCTTCCTTTAGAGACAAGAGTTATGCAATTTGGGAGTCTTTTAGATAGACCCACTGAAGGGGTACTACAATTGCCACAGTCGGCGCCCCTATTCCTTATTGGCAATTTGGGTAACCCCTTCAGAGGATGGCATGATAAGAATAGGAGGTAGGAATTGGCCCCTTTGGAGGATGACATGATAAGAATAGGAGGTAGGAATTGGCTAGGCAGTTAGGGTAAAAAGACTTCAAAGAAATGTAGCCAGTTTCTTGGCTAAAAGTCAAAATGTCCTTGGTCCTGTTAGCAACATCCTCTGTTGTATCTAATCCTTAAAAGATTTTAGGGTTACCTCCTCAGATGGGGGAATTTTGGAGGTGGGGGAGTGGGCATGGATTTGACCAAAACACCTTATATACATGTGTGAAATTCTCAAAGTTTTTGTAAGAATTTAAAACACAAAACAACCCAAACTGTAAATAAAGATTTATTAAATATCATAGAGTTTGAGTTAGTTACTGTAAATGCCATAAAGGACTACAAGGAATTATAGTTATAAGGGTAAAATAAAAGTGGTACCCCACCAAAAGAAGGGAATAATGAAGGAAAAACTCCTAAGGCAGAAAAAATAAAATGGAATGAAAGTTTCTTCAGAGGAGTGCAATGGATATCAACTGGCAGAAGAAAGATTCATTAGTCTGAAGACAGTTTAATTGATTATCTGTACTCAATGCATCTTCAAATAACTTGCTGGATTGGATATGAGTCCAGGATTCCATGAGTTAAAGTGTTTGAATTATTATTCCTAGTGGTTGGTGTAAAGATGATCTTTTCTCTCCTCCACATTGTGGGAGTTCTTTGTGACTGATTGGTAATAAAAGTATTCGTACAATTAGGATCAGTTCAAGGTGATCCAAACTTAAACATATGTTAGTCAAAGTGTGGAACACAAGAGGAGATCTTAAAAGAAACAAGGCTGGGGCTAGAGAGATGACTCAGTGGTTAAAAGCACTAACTGCTCTTGAAGAGGACCCAGGTTCAATTACCAGCACCCACATGGCAGCTACGAACCATCCTTAACTCCAGTTCCAGGGGAATCCGAATCCCTCTTCTGACCTCTGTGGCAGTGCACGACATGGGTGCACTCACATACATGCAGACAATACACTCATACACATAAAATAAAAATAAAGAAAATATTAAAAAAAAGAAATAAGGCTAAAAGTCTTTAGTCTAGGAAACAACAAGGAGAAACATAACTTCCCATCATAAATTTTGGTGGTCAGAAAAGTTGGGAAAATGTATTTTTATAGCATTTCTAAGTCACACTACAGTGATGCTTTGAAAAAGGCCTGACTCTTGCCGTGCATAAGGCTAAGAGTGGATTCTAACTGCTGAGCACCTGTTCTTTCAGATTTCCCTCAGGCCTGTGCTCCCAAGCTTGGACCTTGCTCATTCTTTTATTGAGTTTGTATCTCCAGCATGAAATGGGGAAGTAGAAGTCAAGACCCATCATTATCTTATCAAAGAATCTTGTCCTTTAATCCCTAGGCCTAGAACTTCTCATGGATTGTAGAGTGAAAAGCATGGCCCTTTCAGTGCTATGACACATAAAGCATGCATGCATATATTCATATTCTATCTTGGGTAGAGGGCAAGGAGAGGTCTAGAGGAATTAAGGTCATATGCTCAGGTCACAAGAAAAACGTATGGTTAAGTGAGCCTGTTTACATTATAAATGGTAACATTTTGCTGGCAAGGTTAGGTAAAAGTCTTTAGTCTAGAATATGTCCATTATTGCAAAACTCATTTCTGTAGGTTCCAAATGTTTCTTTTCATAAACAGAAATCCAGTTTTCCCAGCACCATTTTTGCAGAGGTTATTTTTTCTTGAATATATGTTTTTAATGCCTTTGACAAAAATCAATTGGCTATTGCTGTGTGGTTTATTTCTGGTGCTCTATTCTGCTCCATTGGTCTGCATGTCTCTTGTGCCAGTATCATGTTGCTTTTTTTTTTTTTTTTTTCTAAGAAATGTTATTTATTTGTTTTATTTTATGTGTATGAGTGTTATGCCAGCATGGGTATAAGTGTATCCATATTGTGCAGTACCTGTGGATGACAGAAAAGGGTGTTGGATCCCCTGGAACTGGAATTGCAGACAGTTGCTAACTATGGTGTGAGTGCTAGGATTTGAACCAGGCTCTTCTACAAGAACAGCCCATGTGCTTAGCTGCTGAACCCAGCCCTGTATTTATGCTGATTTTGTTACTATGGTTCTGTAATGTAGTTTGAGTCCAGGATCAAGACAATGGGCACTACTTCTCACCATTCATTCAATATAGTGCCTGAAGTCTTAGCTAGAGCAATGAAATAAGAAGAAAGAAATGGGATATGAATAAAAAAGGAAGAAATCAAAGGATGTTTGCATTATTCCATTTTTAATGAGCTTGAATAGGAGGTTCAAGCAGTAGCTTGAAACATTGCTACATTATCTGGTTGACTCTAAGTCAAATTATTTATTAAAGTAGCTAACAGTTTTTCAGACCCTTGTAGGAATCAATTATAAACTTCTTACTAGGAAAAAAAAAATCAGTGTTTACTTCAAAACATAAACTGTATATATAGAAATCTATCAGATGAAGCAGAATAAAAAAATTAATCAGTAAAATATAATTAAACAATATGAGGGAAAATAATTAAGATTCATTTTGAATTGATTAAACACCTGACCATTTCATTAGAAATTTTACTTGAATGTATTGCTATTCTATAACAAACAACTGTGAACTCCATTACCAACTTTCTTTGTGAGTAGAGTTTATTTAGTAATCTACTTTTGTTAGTCTGGAGATATGTGATCACCATCACAATACTGATAAAGGCATTAGTGAATGTTAATTTTCTTTCAAATTCTTACCCATGAGGATAAACAGTTATTCCACTATCAATCCCAGACACATTATCACTGTGAAAATTTTTCAAATGGAAAAGAAATAGCATTTATTGCTCTCTGATTTTACTGTTGATATTAGATTTCTGCAATGAAAATTGCTTTAGTCAGTTCTTGATTAGAATGAATTAGGAGTTTAAGGTTAGGATAAGGAAAAAACTATTAAATGCTTGTTGAGCAATAATGGAATTGTATGTCCGAGCATCCAAAATTCTGTATAGAAAAACTTTCAATGATCTTTGTATTGCTCCCTGACAACAGTGGCATGCACTATTGTTCAGCAAAATGTCTCATTGTATTCCTAACCTCAGTAACGCTACTTCACAAATGTCTCCTGAGAAAGTATAGCACTCATCACTACAGAGACGAGTTGAGCCTTGAAGCCCGTATATTTAAGGCCCATGTGCTCTGAAGTAATCCTTCACCTCCAGCACATTCCTGCTCTTTATTTTCGATTAACTTCCTCTTTTTCTTGAGACAGGGTCTTGCTATATTGAGCAGACTACTCTCAACTTCTCCTCCCTCCTCCCTCAGCTTCATCAGTGTTTATATTACTTATAATTTCTCTGGGAACTTCTAAGATAATTCTTAAATGAGATTCTTGAAGAAACATACTGATAGACCATAAGAGGAAAATGAAAGTGAAACACATATTAGAGATAGGGGGGTAAATTGGACCTTCAACTTATTAAATATAAAATAGATTTTACTGAAAAATATTTCAAAGACATTTACAATTGGAAAAATAAGAAAGCAAGTGAAGTTCACATTTTGTTTATAGTCTTGAATTAGCTAAGGCATAATTTTGAATGTTTCATATTTAACAAAGGAGACAGCCCTTTGTTAAACCATACAGTTATTTGTTAATCTTAAACATTTTCTAACTAATTTCAACATTTTCTCCTTTAGTTTTATTGTTGCTGCTCTGTTGTTTTGTTTTTGTTGTTGTTCTTGGGTTTTTTTTGTTGTTGTTGTTGTTTTTTATCTTTTTGAGACAGGCTCTCCTTGTAGTCCTAGGTGGCCTGGAACTCTCAATGCTATGTAGATCAAGCTGGCCTTGATCTCATAGAGATCTGGCTGCCTTTGCCTCTGCCTCCCGAGTGCTGGGATTAAAGGTGTGTGCCTACAAGCCCGGCTCTCCTTTTGTTTTTAGCATGTTTTATTTTAATTTATTACTTTAAAAATGTGTGTGTGGTTTTAATGTATTATCTTCAACTCAGATTTTTTTTTTTTTTTTTGGTCTTTTTGTTGCCATGTTAATGGGATAAATTCACAAAAAAGCCTCACTGAGCATATGACAGTTGTATTACATCCTACAATATCTCAAAGATTATTTAAATCACACACTAGGTGATATTAAGCCAACAGGTACACGTAACTAACTATCCCTATCAACTATAGATATAGCTATTGCTATTGATTATTTTTCTCTTCCTCCCACACAAAAAGAGAAGAAATAAAGAGAAGAAAAAAAAAAAAACAATTCAACATTTTTATCAAGTATACAGTAAGTACTCATTTGTAGCTCTAAGAATAAGAGAAATTTAGAGTGACAACAAATCATAGTTATGATGTTCTGTGTAGAATAAGGAGGAGAATTGAAATATTCCTGCAACGTTTGCTATTGTAGATAACAGCTGCTTTGTATTCCTTGAAGAGCATCTCATGTCTTTAACAATATTCTGTTCATTCTATAGCAGTAAGCATAGAATGAGACATAGCAGAAAATAGAAGCGATTGTCAGTTTTCAATGACTTTCTTCAAAGCAAGAGGCTATGGTTTGTAGACAATATGAAATGAAAAACAATTTAAACTATGAGCCGATAATGTTTAAATAAGTGCATGCCATCCCTACTTAACCTTTACAGAAGTTTCTTCTCTGAATTTTTGAAAATATTTCTATCCTATTACCATCAAATACATTGGGTTTATTTGAATACATGGAATCTGGAGAAGAGTTGCAGGAAGATGACTGGGGGGAGGGGGTAGCTGAGGAGCCACAATGCAGAACTAACTACTGTTAGTAACTGAGCATTCCCGAGAACATGCTTAGAGTGTGAGGGAGGACTTGGGAAATAATGGACACTCTATATATAATAAACTTCACATCTTACATATTTACCCCAGAAATGCATTGACTGTTTCCAGCGCTTTTCTTTCCCTTCTGTGAATATGGAGGCCAAATATCACTTTGGCCTCTTAGCATTTGTTCTACTGAAAATCTGCAGGTGATTTCTCTCAGCTTTTGTTTATCTAAGCATATTCTGTATTTGCCCCAGGGAGGGACTTCTGTGCCTCTCACTGTAGTCACTCCAACAGCCCAAGGCTCAGTCCTTTGACTTATAAACTGTGTGGGATTACTTATCCAGTCAGCTCCAAGGCCATCTGTTACAGGAGACAGTGCCCCATAGCTAAAAGCTAGCTTAGCCTCTCAAGTTCATGTTTTCCCTCTCTCAAAGATTACAGTGCAACACTTCTGACTCTTGTTCAGTGTCTCATGCAGTTTTTATTGGTGTTTCTGGCAGGAGGGAAAGTTTACCAGTTGTTCTTAGAACTTTTGGTATGACTATCAGTGCTTAGAACTAAAGGTCACTTATTGGTTTTGTATTTGAAATTATGGGATCACAAACATATTCTCAAGAGTAAGTAGATAATATAGGTTTGGGATCTGCTAAGGTATTTAGACAATTTTCTAACCTTTGGTAAAACCCACATTTCCACCCCATAAGTAGATGAACAAAGACTATGTATCTAGCAATCTAATAATCTGCCTCCTTTGGGAACAGAATGGCAAACAATAACCATTCCTGGATCTCTCTGTTGGTAGGAATGTGATTTGGATAATGCATGATGGTCTTTCTGTCACTATTCAGGGAATAGCTAGTAAAGTCTTAGCACTGAAAAAAACAGGAAGTTAATACTTTACTAGTCTTACTTCTCTGATTATAGAATTTCATCCACTCTACTATTTCATTATTGTCTATTATTGGAAGACATAGAGGAGGAGCCATCCCCCCTTCGCTTTGCAAAGACAAGTAAAAATAAGTTAATTTTAACAATGGGTCATTACTGTGTAGGGTTAGATCATTTAAATACAGGTATCTAGTGTCATAAACACAAAAGGAGCCACATCAAGGCAGCAAGTTTACTCTCCTCATTAAGGAACTAGGAGGCTTAGACTAGTCTAGGAATTCAGAAAGCAAACTAAAAATAACTGTAAATTTTGAAGAGAGATGTCAAATGAGAATGTCAGAATTCAGAATGTATTATAAAACTTGATAAAATAACCTATTAAAAATGTTCAAAATCTGGGGCTGGAGAGATGGCTCAGCGGTTAAGAGCACTGACTACTCTTGCAGACGACCCAGGTTCGATTCCCAGTGCCCACATGGCAGCTACAAACCATCCTTAACTCCAGTTCCACAGGAATCCAAAGCCCTCTTCTGACCTCTGTGGCATTGCTTGACATGCATGCACTCACATACATGCAGGCAATATACTCATACAAATAAAATAAAAATAATGAATAAAATTTTAAAAACTGTTCAAAATCTGATTAGTATTCCATTATTTCTACTTAGGATAAAAGTGGTTACATTGCCATAAATGAATTAGAAAATCTGTTTGTTTCTAGACATCCTAGGTTAATTAAAAATTTAGCAAAAAATCACAGAATTTCTGAACTTTGAGGTTTGTGAACAAAAGACTTATACCCAGTGTAGATGGTTTGTGTGAGTTTATTGGAAGTCAAGCAAAGGGAGACCCCAATGTGTGTATATATTGCTCAGTATTGGAAAAAATAGGTAATTATACCCAACCAGACCCATACAAGGTTTAAGATTGAAAATGACATTTCCTAAATTTGAAATATGCTAGATATAACTGTCATTCCTACTGTCAAAATCTTTTCAAGACCTAGCTGAAAGAATAAACCATTATATCTTTTCATATAAATAGAGATATAATTACACACACATTGCTTTTATAAATTAAAATAAATGTCAAATAATGGGGACCACAAGATGTAAGACAGAAAAAGAAAAAGAAATGGCCATTTCTGTAATGCTAGCTCTCACCTCGTGGCAAACCTCTGCAAAGTAGGATGTCCAGACAGCCTTTTTTTTTTTCTGTTTCTGATCTACTTTGTATGTCACCGGTCATAAATCATCCCTACAGGCCTTTAAGCCATTAGGGTTTTGAAACTTCTTTACAGCTCTGTTTGTCTCTTATTACACCCTGAACAGGGGAACTTTTAGCTTTCTCTATTTTTTATTTCCAAAGATTAGTGCAAACCACTCGTCCCAGAGGACGTTTGTTTTCAAAACTTTTAAATGTATAGTTACTGCAACTTCTCTCTTTCCTATATGGCTGTAAGTCTAAGAGAAATTTGTACTATAATTCTCTCTTTGTGCCCTTTCTCTTCTAAAAAGTGGCTAAGTTTAGGGCTCAGGCACTTTTCCTGGAAGGCATGGAGTGACCATCTCCAAGCCACTGTTATTCTAAGGAACAGGGTAAATTCTTCACCCTCTGTCTTGTTTCACATTCTTCATTTTGCTTATTCTACTTTTCCTTCGCCATCTTTTAATTTCTGGTTGCAAGTTTATTTTTCTCTGTGGTTACATGAAACCCAGTTCCTTGGACATGGTAGGCATAACTTTAACACTGAAATATATCCCCAGCCCTTATTATGCTTTCATTATGTAGTAGAGTAGAACTGAAATCAAGAAACTAGAGTTTTCACATAGGTGAAATAGAGTTGCCCTTACTGTTGCAGATCATTTTAGCAGGTCTAGCTCAGGTAACAACTTATACTCAAAGTTCAGTGTAGCTCATTAATTAGAATTTTACATTATGAATTAAATTTAAATAGTTGCTAATAATGAAGTATGAAATTGCTTGCCTTTCTATTGTGAATGTACCTCTCCCAGGAGTCTTATCTAAAGGGTTAGTGATGCACATAGAAACAGCAGCAGCTGATGAGAGGCACCTGTTGAGAGGCAGAAGAAAGATGATTTTGAGCTTTCACTTCAAAAATCAAGTTCAGTTTGAGAGTCCACACAGCCAGCCATTTTAGGTATGGTCAATCTTTTGGAAGATGATTCCTCATCCCCTCTCACAAAAATATCCTTAGCACTTCTCAGAGAGATGGAGATCATGTGGCCTCAAGAGTAATGAAAGGAATGCTCATTTTCCAAAAATCTGTTCTGAGCACTGTGGCCAACTGCAAAGAGGTTTGTTCTGTATGCTTTGAACTTGGCTAGCCTCGCCCCATCCTTGGGTCTACTGATACTAGATTGTTGCTTGCCTAGTGGTCAGAACTGCAGTCCCTTTAGGCTATATCAAGCTTGGAAAGAGGTCCCTGCTGTTCTGTTTTCCTTGATTGCATCTCTGCCTGTGCTTTGATGTAGCTCCTCACTTAGATATGATCCATGCAAGGTCTACAACAAGGTCATTGCTCTCCTGACTGGTCAGATTTTATAGTAAGCCTCTTAGCCCCAACTCAGCATCAGCACTAAGAAGGGTTGACCCTGAGGGCCACCTCTTTCCCCCTGCCTATTTGCTCTTTCTGTTCCCTAACTATACTGCCAAGAAACGATGTGAGTTTCTCTCATTAAAAGCTTCCCTATGCATCCTCAGAGAGGAGAAAAAGAGGCAACAATAACAGCAATGCGAGTGATTATCACAGGGAAATACCTTTCTTACTTACTAATTCACTGCTGTAACTAAGTTTTAAGACTTTTCTCCTACCTGGCGGACAGGGACTCTGGCCAAAATTAAGTAAAATACAGGAAGACTCAGTGAGAATAAATCTGATTCTCAAAAGATTTATTTACGTTCCTCAAACTTCAAAATAACCCTGCTTTTGTATGCATATAGAGTAGCAAATTTGGGGTTTAAATGTCAGACACAGAAAGAATTCTAAGCATTAGCTTCAGCGTAGAGATGAGCACATGATTACTTAATATCATCTTCTGGCTAATCCCATTACTATGATTATCAAAAACTGACACTGAATTAGAGCTGCTAAAAAATGTGAAAAATCTGATAAGGACAATGTGCATTTTATGTTGAATGGCTTTTAGCATAAAAATTACCTTTCTGCAGGAGTTATACAGCTCTTTATCCTCACCAATATCAGATAACAAAAGTAATGCAATTTGTAGCTCTGCAGCACCATGGGTAAAAATTAGTTCATGCTTCTCCCCAGGACCCATGGCGCGATTCCACTAGGTGAAAATTCTAGCTCTTTAAAAATAATATTTATAGAAACAAATAATGTTCTACTTTATGAATATTTTACTGACATGTGCAGATTAAATTGTTTAAATTTTAATTTCCCTCAGACAAGTCTGAGTAATTTCTTATAGTGTAATGTATGATCGAGTTAATCCTTTCCTCTAACAGATGACCAGAAATTAAGAGAACACAGAAACTTGTCCCCATACAAAGTCTCTGTGGAGTTTGCTGAAATACCAACACTCAGTTGCTCAATAAAGGCTAATTGGAAAAGATGATAATGATATGTTATCATTTCCCAAAGGGCCTGCTTACTCTGCTAATTTTCTATCCATCTGCTTCAGAATATTGAAAAAGAAAAAAGTCTATATTCGTAAGAGGCCAAAAATTTTTCACAATTTGTAAAGTTCCAAAAATCTCTGACTTTACAGTTTAATTATACATTTAATTACACACCACCTATTACAGTTAATTAGTCGATAATTATTAACTTTGGAAGCCTCTTCCCTCTAAATTGTGACAACATCAATTGGAGATTACTGGAATGAAAAATAAAATAGGGAAGAGAATTGAATTATGTTTATGGTTCTACTTCCGTGATTAACCCTTACTGCACAATCATTTAGAGCGTTTGTTCCTGGTCCATATGCCATTCTCCTATGGGTCAAAGAAGTGACATAGCAGTCATATGAGCATCTCTGCCAGTCCTAGAGGAGGGCGCCTCCTCACTCATCTTCAGAGTTACTGTCTCAGTCACTGGATTGGTGTTTGCAGGACAGTTTTCTTACCTTTTCTTCGTCTCTGCAGGGAACTTAACATGTGATAAAGTGTCTGCATGTTTGGTAGTTGTATGAGAAGGAGAATGAAGACAGTTTTTTCTTTTCTCTCTCTCTTTCTTTCTTTCTTTCTTTCTTTCATTCTTTCTTTCTTTTTTTTCTTTCTTCTTTTTTTCTTCTTTCTTTCTTCTTTTTTAATGATACTTGTTTCCAGATGAGTAACTTGTCTTTTGTCTCTGGAGTTACAGGGAAGGCTTCCATTGTGGTCACTGGATATTTCACATGATCTGTGTATTTACTCTGTTCTCCCCTCATTTTATTCCACCCATGCACTTCTCCTTTATACATATGCAAGAAAGCAAGTTCAGGAGTTTACTTGGGTCTTGGGATACTGGTGTCCTTTTATTTAGACAGTTAACTATAGTGAATTTACTTTTGGGGACTGTGGGAAGATTTTCACATGAGGTTTCAGTAAACAGCTAAATGATAAAATTGCTGAGGTTTCTAAGAAGTAATGAAAAATTATTAGGAAAATTTATGCTAAGTATATTAGAGTAGAAAGTCCCACTTATAGTTGAGAATCACATGTTTAGCTAGGATACAAGGAACAATCAACTTCACACTTTTCACACTTGATACTTCCCTAAGCTCCAGGTTTCAAACATAAATAATAAAGTAGGAAAACAGTTGCTCATGTCTTCAAAATAATTCCTATGGTGACACTAGCCTAAGGTAAATAGACTGTGTATCATCAAAACAGTCTTAGACTCTTAACACAAATTTTCATTGCTTCAGGAGTAGAGGGAAGGAATTCAAATTGTTTTTATACTTTAAAAAATATTATTTTTATTTTATGAGTATGTGTGTATTACCTGCATGTAGGTAAGTGCACCTGTGTTGTGCAGTGCCCACGTAGGTCAGAAGAGGCTGTCAGATCCCCTGGGACTGGAATTATGGACAGTTATTAGCTGCCATTTGGGTGCCTGGATTCGAATCCAGGTCTTCTGCAAGAACAACCAGTGTTTTTAACTGCTGAGCCAATAATAGGAAATAATCAAAGCATCAATGATCAAAATCATCTTCTTCATTTTGTCTGAGCTAGACAGTTGGTTGTACTTTTAGTGTGGTGTCAAATTTTGTTTATTGTGTCAAAATTTTGCATCAAGGTTCTTTCCCTGCTTATCAGCTTCATATCTGTAGGGTTTATAGTGGTGTCATTTATTTCATTCCAACATTGGAATATTGAATCATATTAACTTGTCAATCTATCTAAAAGTTTGCCCATTCCCATAGTTTTTTTAAAAATAAGTTATATCATTGATCACCTTCTACTCTGGTGCTTCTGACTGTGTGGTTTTATTTGAATTTTTCCTTTTTAGGTAGCGTTTAAGTGATCAATTTAGGACTTTGAATCTACAGTGATATCATTTTCCTCTTAGCACCCTAGTAACTTTGGTCCTCTAATATTGGTATAGTGTAATGTAATTTCACTCAAGGCAGTATATGTTTTACTTCCAGGTAATGTGTCTTCTTTAGTCATGAATTATTCAGCAGTGAGTTGTAAGCTGCAAGAGTTTGGAAATTATTGTCTTTAATTTATAGCTTGATCCCACTGCAGAGAATGCATTTGGATGTGCATTCCTGCTGTTCTTGTGTGGATGGGTTCCTAATATGGACCAGATCATTTTTGACTGTGCTATTACTGAGTTCTTCATCCTTGATGACAGTCTAGTTATCTTACCTACTGCTGAGAGAGATATTGAAATCACTAACATCATCATGAAATTCTTTGTTTCTTCAGTTCCACGAAGGCTTTTTGTTTAATTTTTTTTTCTCTCTCTCTCTTTTAGGGACACGGTCTCCCTGTAGTCCCAGCTGACCTGGAACTCACTATCTCACTGTGTAGACCAGACTGACCTCGATCTCACAGAGGTCCACTTGCCTGTCTCCCTAGTATGGGGACTATAGATGTGCACCACCATGCCAGGCCAGTTCAGTGAGTTTTTACTTCAAATATTTTGCAGCACTATGTTTTCGTATATTTAGCATTCCTGTGTCATTTGTGTGGATTTTATCTTTATTATCACATAACAATACTCCAAATGCTATCAAATTATACTGCATGAAAATCACAAAAACATAAAAACTAAAATAATTATCTATTTTGTCTAATATTAATATTAATATTTTCATGATATATCTTTTTCTTTTTACCTAGCCTGAATCATTATGTTTGAAGTGATTTTCTTATATACAATATACAGTTAAATTTTTATTTAATCTACTGAACTGTTTTGTTAGTACATTTAAGTCATTTATATTTTACAAAATATTTACATGTTAAGGTGTATAGGTCTCTATTTTTTGTTCCTGTTTTACCGTTTTCATTTTTAATCCTTAGTTTTTTTCCTTTTTTATTAAACTGTTTTTAAATTAAAAAAAAAACTTTACTCGCCGTATTCACAGGCTATTTAATAGTATCTACGTGTATAGTTTCTTAGTGGTTTATCCTAAACATTGCATTTTATATAGTTAAAATCCTCTAGTACCATCTTTTTATCATTCCCAATGGAATCCAGAAACCTTACATCTTTTGTGTCCTTCTGTCCTTACCTTTAATAACATAAGCATCTTAAACATTTCGAATGCTTGCATTAACCTCTCACAGTGCTATAACCTTTGCTTCAAGTGCTAGGCATCAATAGGGACCTCATGAGAAGAAGTCTACTGCATGATCCTGTTTCTGATGACCCTGTTTATATCCTCCCCTTAGTCATGCTCCAGAGCTCCTTCTTTTACTGTTGTTTTTCTCTTAGAAGCCTTCCTTATTCTGTATTTTAGGGGAACACAGTTTCTTCCTTTACATGAGGATGTTTTGATTGTTTTCCTCTGTTCCAGAAGTATATTTTTGTTGTGTGACATTTTTTTGTGGCCAGTATTGCTTCTGATGAGAAATTGGCAGCTATTCAAATTGTCTTACTATACAGATAATTCATCTTTGCTATTGTCTTTATGATGTTTTTGATGTCTTCACTCTTGGAACTTCTGACATTTCTGGATCTCTGCTTGGCATCTGTTGACATCAAGGATTGGATCATTACAGATTAGGGATCAGGTTGCACCTGTTGTGTAAGAACATACTGACAATCAACTGGCTTGAAAAGAAGGAGCAATATTACATTTAGTGGCACACGTTGTTAGAAGTGAGAAACTCATCAGAAGTCAAGTATTAGTTGTATTTGGTGGTACATGTTATTCCACTGTTCAGGAGCCTGAAGTGAAGCATCTTGAGACTGGACTATGCTATGCTACATAGTGAAACATTGACAAACAAGTCAAAGGTACTCATGCAGCTCACTATGTTGTCCCATGCATTTTATAAGAGGAATACAATTTTAACTTTCTTTCCAATGCCTATGTACACATATTTGAAAACAGAGTTATGAAAATTATTGTGACTAATCCAAAAATCACTCCAGTTTTTCTACGTCCCAGGCTCTTGATGAAGCTAGCCACACAGACCAATGTTAACCTCCACAATGTTCTTTCGATTTGTAATACCTTACTTATAGCTATGGTTTATGGCCCTTCTGTATTACTCATCATTTATTTTTTCTCTGAAACAAAAATTCAGATATCATGTCATTAAATATATGGTAATTTTGATACAGTTTTGTTAAAATAGGTAATATAAACAAATTTTCTACAAATTTTCTTTATTCTTCCACTACCCTCTCTCCCAAAGCTCAGGAAGATTCATTTATCGGCTTTACCGTTTTAAAGTCCTGTTCCTAATTTGATACATTCTCAGAATGCAAAAATCATCCTGGGAACAGTCCCGTGCTAAATAATTGCTATGCATTTGTTTTCAGAGCAGTCATGTGCCAAACAGTGGCTTCAGGTGGACACGTGTTCATTTGTGTATATACTTCTAAACAGCATAGCTTGCTCCCTAACTGCTACTTTGCACTACATTTGATTCTGCTACACATAGAGAAAGCAGGTGTATTTCCTCAGGCAATGGCTTATTTTTATGAAATCGTCAAGGATGGGTAACAGTTCTGACATATTTTGCTTAGATGCATACTTTAATAGGTTAATACTTCAGTACCTAGTAATTTAGTGAGATTTGCATATAATTGGACAATTATTTCAAACCATGGCATATTAATTTCCTTTTTTCAGTAATAAAACTTCCTTAAATAGCCCCAGGCTATTTTGTCAATGTAACAATTAAAGCCAAAAAGCCTTATATGAAAACATTATTTGTTATATCATTCTACAAATGTTTTAATGCACTGGTTTTACTTTGTAGGCAGAAGGGAAGGAAACAGATCGAAAGACTGTCTAAAGGCTAAAGCTCTAACTTCATGACTTTTTTTTGAAGCAGAGTAGCCCAGGCTGGCCTCAAACTTGCTTCCATGTTTGAGGATCACTTTGAATGTCTGATCTTCCTGCCTCCGCCCACTTCTTTATGCTGGGATTACAGATATGTGTCATCATACCTGGTTTATGTGGTCCTGGGATAGTACCCAGAGCTTCATTCTTGCTAGGAAAGCTCTTTACCAGCTGAGCTGCATCCCCAACCCAATGAATTCTTAGTAACAATTGGAATAAAGTCACTTGTTCAAGGCTTTAAATATTTCCACTACAAAGAAATACAATTTAACTTTGAGTCAAATTTCAAAACTATAACTTCAGTGGAGGCCTAATTAAGCAAAACATCAAATATGCTACTTGCAAAATCATCCAAGTTCCCACTTGAACCTTGATTGATCATAAATTGCAAAGTTTATCATCATGTCAAGCAAAAACTGGAAAACCAAGATGGATGTAAATTATTTTAGATGACTAAAGCTACTATTTAGAATCAACAGATCAAAACTATAAAACATCTGTCAAAATGTCAAAGGGTAGAGGTTACCAGGGCAGGTGGATTTTCACTGAGTAGAGACAGGATTGAGCATGCTGAACTATAATTTTGATAACAAACATACAGTAGACTATTGAAATCATCATATGTATGTAGAATAGATATGAACACAAAAAGCAGAGCTAAACATTCCCCCAAACTGAATGTAAAGGAAACATAAAATGTTACTTTATAAACTCAGAGTAGCTCAAAAACTCCTTACTTGGGGGCTGAGAGATTGCTCAGCAATTAAGAACACTGGTTGTTCTTGCAGATGACCTGGGTTCGAATCCCAGCACCCACATGACATCTAAGAACTGTCTGAAACTCCAGTCCCAGGGGATCCAAGAGCCTCTTCTGTCCTCCGCGGCCATTGCATGACACAGGTGCACTTACCTACATGCAGGCAATACACGCATACACATAAAATAAAATAAAATATTTTTAAAAACCTTCTTACTCAATAAATATAAACAGTCCAAAATCAGTGAGAGCAAGGCTACTGAAAGTGCTAAAATAGAATGTTAATAATTTTTTATGGCTAAACCTAAGGTAAGGTAACTAATAATGAAATATATAACCAAATAAAATTTTCCATAATTGTTTCTTTGAAATGATACTGTAGACCAAAAACTTCTAAGTTGCAATAGAGATTAAAATCATACTTTGAAAATCCAAATACACCTACCAAATCTGAATTTCTTTCATTATAACTAGGACATATTTCAACATGCTTTCCTTTATGATGAGTTTACTAAAATTTGACAATTATTATATTAACACTAATTAAATATCTTTAAAAGCTTAACTTTTAGAACACATTTTAAATGATTTTTGAATTTGAGAAAGACCTTCAAAAATTAAAATTGGTGCTGTGGGGGGAACACTTGTTTTCCTGGGTCAGTGTTCTATACCTACCTATTCTATATGAAAATGTAAATCTTTACTGAAAGCTAATCTTCCTTCCTCAGCAAATTATAAGACAGAAGCTTTAGTGAACCAGGAATTACTTTAGCATCTGCCTCTCAGTGTATTCATTATGTGTGTGTGTGTGTGTGTGTGTGTGTGTGTGTGTGTGCGTGTGTGTGTGTGTGTGTGTGTGTCTAAGAGAGAAAGATTAGACTTACATTTATGTAACAACTTATCTACTAGCTACATATGGTTGCCAAAGACTCAAAATGTGGCTTTTCAAAATTTTTATAGCATATAAACTAGCAAAATATCTCACCAACGTTTTCTGAGTATTTAAATTTTGAAAAAAGTTGTTTATATCTGGCAACTAATAAGACAATAAAAGCCTTTATACTCCTAATTCTTTTAAATATTTTTAGCAAACTTTTTCCATTCTCTCCAAACTACCTTTTAAGATATATGAGTCTATTCCAAAATATATGGATCAAATGTACTTGCTTTCTAATTAGAAAAAATGTTCTCACTGAGTATTAAGTCCCTCAGTTTCAACAACAGATTGCCGTGAGGCATCTGTGAACTGGTTAGGAGTGAGGAACATCTGAATGTTTACCTCAGCGTTCACCCTTTCTTGCCTCAAAAATATAAACAACAAAAGGAGAATCCATTAAGCTTCTAATTAATTTCAGTTTCTAACCAAGAAACTGTAACAGTGCTTCTTGCCTAATAGTTTTGTTGTTTTTGTTGCTATTTGTTTTTAAATCTATGTACAAGTGCGAAGTTTGAACCAACATTTTCTCTTAAAATATATCTCAAGTTTCTTAATGTAAGGGGAGAGAGACAAGTTAGTTCAGGGAAAGAACATATGGGAAAATATGTTACTGATTTATCACTAGACATTAGTCTTTTTTTGTCTTTTTGAGACAGGGTCTTCCTGAAGCCCCAGCTGGCCTGGAATTCACTATGGACACCAGGCTGGCCTTGAACTCAAAGAGATCCACCTGCCTCTGCCTCCCAAGTGCTGGGACTAAAGGTGTGTGCCACCACGTCCAGCTTATTAGTCATTTTAATGCAAATATATTGATTTAATTTTTCCAATTAGACATCTAATTTCACAAATTTTATGTGGGAAATATAGAGATGTACTTTCAATTTTAATGACATAATTCTTATTGTATGCTGATAATTTTATCAAGTAATATTATCAAGTAATAACAATAAGAAAACATTGTGACTCCACATACGGCCTGACAATTCTTTAAATCCTGTGAACCTAGAAATTTACAGCCACTTGTGAAAGAGATGTACTCTTGTTCTGCAGTGTGTTACTGAATATGTTAAATCTGTAGTGAAATGCTTCCTCTAATCATGTAGTTATTAAAAATTAAAAAAATAATGATTAAATAATAATAATAAAGCAATAAAAAGAAATGAAATG